>NW_004949100.1:19797449-19860602 GCF_000317375.1 Microtus ochrogaster | reverse complement strand
ATATATATCACATACATACACACACATTTCATTTTTGGGGTTGGCTATTGGCTTGTAATGTCAAAATTTCTTTTGAAAATTTACAGATACACTGAAGAAAGTGATGTTAGGGCTGTTTCATTGGTAAAAGGTCAACATAAATCCTAAGACTAACAATCTAAATACTATGTGTAAAAATGAATGCTACTTAAATAACAAAGCATAAACAAATTCTTTCTTATGTACAAGTTTAAAGAGTGGGTGTAAACAGGAAAAGGCAGTGGACTCAGTTTTGGTCAGTTGTCTCAGATTAAAAACTTTATGATACTTTGAAAAGATTTTTCCTATTAGTTTTTGTTAACTTAAAGATAAAACTTTTATAACTTTGTTTTTACTATTAGTTTTTGTTTACTTAAAGATAAAACTTCTATAATTTTTGATTATCATGTTTCAGGAGGTGTGTGTGTGTGTGTGTGTGTGTGTATGTATGCATGCATGTGTGTGGTGTGTAGCTCTACTTATTTCTAAATATTTTAAATCTCTAGATGCTTGGTATTGTGGAATCTAGATGTCCTAGCAGCACTTGGAATGTTAAAGCAGCTAGATCGGGAGTTCAAAGCCAGCCATTTGTACATAGTAAATTTAGCTGAAGCTATATGAGTTCATGTCAATAATTCAATAAATTTGTGGAATATTGGCTATAACTCTTCTTTGAAGGTCTGGTAGAATTCTATGTTTAAAGCATATGGCCCTTGGTTTTTTTGTGAGTGGAGGGAATACTTTTAATGACTACCTCTATTTCACTAGGGGTTACTGATATATTAAACTGTTTACTTGATATTGATTTAACTTTGGTAAATGGTACCTATTGAGAAAATCATTCATGCCTTTTAGATTTTCCAATTATTTTAGAGTGCAGGTTTTGAAACTATGACCTAATAATTCTTTGGATTTCTTCAGTGTCTGCTGTTATAGCCACAATTTCATTTCTGATTTTTTTTTCTTTTTTGGGATTTTCTCTCTGTCTTTTACTTAGTTTGAATATAGACTTGTTTATCTTACTGATTTTCTCAAAGAACCAACTCTTTAGTTCATTGATTCTTTGTATTGTTCTCTTTGTTTGAGCTTATTAATTTCAACCCTCAGTTTGATTATTGCCTTCTACTCCTCTTGGTCATGCTTCCTTCCTTTTGCTCTAAAGCTTTCAGGTGTACTGTTAAATTGCTAGTATGAGCTTTTTCCAATTTTTAAAATATAGGCTCTTGGTGCTATGAATTTTTCTTTTAGCACTGCTTTCGTTATGTTTCATAAATTTGTATATGCTGTGCAATTCATTTATTTTTAATTCTAGAAAACCTTTAATTTCTTTCTTTATTTCCTTTTTGACTTAGTGATGATTCAGTGGAGCATTGTTTATTTTCCACTATCACTATCAGTGTATGGGAGTCACTATGTGATTCAAACTGCAGTAGCATTTCCTTTACAAACCTCGTGCCCTTGTGTTTGGGGCATAGATGTTAATAATTTAATGGTCATCTTGGTGGATTTTTCCTTTGTTGAGTATGTAATGTCCTTACCTATCTTTTTTGATTAGTTTTAGTTTGAAGTCTAGCTTGTTAGATTTTTTAAGATTTTGCACTAGCTTGCTTTGTAGGTCCATTTGCTTGGAGTATCTTTTTTTCAACCCTTTTCTTTGAGATAATGTCTATTCTTGGTATTGAGGTGCGTTTCTTTCTTTTTTTTTTGTTTTTTTTTTTTTTTTTGTTTTTCGAGACAGGGTTTCTCTGTGGTTTTGGAGCCTGTCCTGGAACTAGCTCTTGTAGACCAGGCTGGTCTCAAACTCACAGAGATCCACCTGCCTCTGCCTCCCAAGTGCTGGGATTAAAGGCGCGTGCCACCACCGCCTGGCTGAGGTGTGTTTCTTGAATGCAGCAGAAGAATCATTTTTTTCCCTTGCATCCATTCTGTTAGTCTGTGTCTTTTTATTGGGGAATTGAGGTCACTGATATTGAGAGATATCAATAGCCAGTGATTGTTGATTCCTGTTGTTGTCATCGTTGTTTGTGTGTTCTTCCCTTCTTTTGGTTTTGCTGGTATGAGATTATTTATTCTCTGTGTTTTTATGGGTGTGCTTAACCTCCTTAGGTTGGAGTTTTTCCTTCTAGCACCATCTGTAGGACTAGATTTATTTCTCTATCTATAGCTATATCATCAGGTGTAGCTTTATTTACTGTTATGTGATATAGATCTGTATTTTTGTTTAATATTGCTGTATTTCATAAAATAGATTTTAATCTCTGCTATGTTAATACAATGTTTACAAAGGAAATAACTATTACCTTCCCAATTACTCGGCTTTCAACATTGTAACTTGAGTGATAGAATGACCAATACAAAAAGGAAAAATTCTCATACAAATATGCTAGGTTTGTATCGCTGTAATAAATGTAGCTATTCCTAAGATAACATTTGTATATATCTCTTTAAAAACATTATTTGAGAGTGAATTGGAAAAGATAAGTTTTCTATATAATAAAAACACCCTAGAGCATCAGAGAAAATTACCATTTCCATTGGCGTGTAATCATCTTGTCATATTCACAGTCTGAATGGCACTATTTATAGCTGGCGGGGAACAAAACTCTGCCTAATATTTTCCTCTTAAAATACAAAATCGTCCTGTCAGAATGTAAAAGAGGTGACCAGCCTTATTTATCTGTATAACTTACAAGTCTGTTCTCTTGTCAGTAGATCTTTGGCAACTTAAAATCGAGGAGGGATGAATTGCTCCCTCAAATATATTCCCAATTGTTAGAGCATTAAGGAAAAGTCACTTGGCCAGGAGTGCACATCCTAACCTATAATAGAAGATCATGGTGGTCTTGGTTGACTTTAAACTGTCAGCTTGACCAAAACAAAAACAAAACAAAACCTAAATGCAGAGTTACTTGATAAGGGAGTCTCAATTGAGGCATTGCCAAGATCAGATTGACCTGCTGCCATGTCTTTTGGAGACTGACTTGACTTTAATTGATGAAGACAGGCCCAGTCCACTGTGGATGGCAACATTCCTTTGTCAGGCTATTATGGGATGTGTAGGAATGCTATCTGAGTATAAGCCAGTCTTGAGCCAGCTATGCTCAGGCAGCATCCTCCATGGTTCCTGGTGTACATCCTTGACTATGAGTTCTTTGGTTGAGGGTAATACTGAGTCTTAATTCCATCTTAAGTCTTTAATGATGATTTTCCTACAGTGGCAGCAATTCGTATTTATCACTTTAAGCACTTTATTATCTTTGAAAGCAAATAGACTTATTTACTTAGATCGAACCCTGTATCTTTGTCACTAGTATCTGCTCATAAATACTCACGTGACTTTTTCATTGTTGATTTTGTATAAAGTACTTGATTATATATATATATATATATATTAAATATAATGATATATTATGTGAAAGTGTCTTACAGTTTTAAAATTGAGGGTGGAAATAAAAGGCTTCACATTTGGTATGTAAGTGGAGAGCCCATCTTTCCTTCTTGCCTCCTCCCTCTTATTGCTCAGGGGTTGAGTAGTGTGTTTTAATATGCCAGGGTCTGGGATAGTATTTTCGGCATTGAAGAATCATTGGAAGTGTTTCTCAGAAATGATGAAATACAGACAATCTCCAATTGAGAATAGACCTGCAGGTGGAACACTTCCTTAATTGTCATGTGTATTGAAGCATGTTTTCAAAAGTCCAAGCTTGATGCTCACTGTATGTGATTCCATTATACTGGTTAATAAGGGGGTATGGGCATAACAAATCCTTCCACATCCCACAGTGCTATGAATTGCCATCTGTGACACCAATGAAGGTAAATCTTTATGAACTTTCTGAAGTTGTCAGATCAGAAAAATACCTGTAAAAGTTCTATTGATAGGAAACAAAAATGTAAAAAACCTATTAAAACCTGAATCACAATTGGGCCTTAGTGATAGAACTTCTGCTTTTCATTTAAAATATTTTCAGCTGTCCTTCATGTGACTTAGAGCAGTGTCTCAAGGTCTTCCCCTAAAGTATTGCCTGTCCTTGAATGGAACTTATGACAAGAAAAGAAATTGCCTATACTTAGATACTGCTATAGTGATTTCTCCCCCACCGATAGGATGAAGAGTGGATGAGAGATGAGGTTAAAGAAAAATGAATGGAAGGTAGAATGGACTGAAGGGGGACTTAGGCAATGGCTCAGTCTGTAAAGTGTTTGGAGCTTCAGTATGCAGCTCTAAATTCTGATTCCAAGAATCCACACGGCAATCTGGGTGTAGTTGTGTGGACTTGTAATCCCAGCTCTGGGGAAGAAGGGACAGGAAGTTTCCTGGAACTCACTGGCCAGACAGTCTTGTCTAAGCCATGAACCCAGGTTCAGCGAGAGACCCTGTCTTCAAACCACATGTGCAAAAGTAATAGAGGAAACCACCCACATCAGTCTCTCCACCTCGGGCCTCCACATACAAACACACAGATACATGGACACACATACACATGCTCACACGAACATGTACACACATAAAATGAAAACATCAATGCTTCTGACTTGTTTTATACTTTATGTTAAAGAATTTTTAAAGGAATATTGTAATAAATCAATGATATATATGTAATTGTTTCTTGTGTTTGTGTTGCTGTAATTGCCTTGATCTGTGTCTATCTTTACAAGAGTGTAGATATTTTTACCCTAAAGTTCTGATACATTACACTCCAGTCACTCTGTAGAGAGGCCTCTGTAGCACCCTCCAAGATCTCTTTATGGGAACAAATGGCTTAGCACACTCAGGCCTAGAAAAATGGCTCCACGATTAAAAGCACTTACTGTTATTCTAGGGGACCCAAGTTCAGTTTCTAACACCAATGTTGAATGAGTTACACCTGCCTATAGCTAGAGCATTTAACATCCCCTTTTGGCCTTCATAGGGTCTCACACTAATGTGTGCATAGAGTCACTTAGACATACACATATAAGCATAAATAAAAATAAATGCAAAGATGCTTAGCATGCATGTAGTGAGTTGTTAATTATATTATTTAAAATGCCTTCCATATCTTTAACCAAATAAGATTTAGGATATCTGAAAATATACCCAAGACTCTTCTTTCGCTAGTTGTGAATTACTATAATTATTCTTTCTTACCCTGCATGTGACAGTGAGTCATTTAATCGGGTCACTGAACTGTCAACTCTATAGACATTCTTTAAACTAAAAGCATGCATAGATAGAAGCATTGTGGTAAAAATAAGACTTCACTGCAGTGTGTGTGTGTGTGTTTAATTAATGTATCCTCTTTTAACAACTAAGAAGAATATGACTTTGGGATTTTCTCTGTGTCCCTTTGTTATGAAACTTCATTCATAATGGTCAAGTCTTCTACCATGTTTACCCACTGATCAGTGGAGATCTATACTTCATGGATAAGATTATTTGTTGTACAAGCATAAGGACATGTGTTTGAATTCCCATCACCTGTATAAAACTCCTAGCATGGTTTCACGTGGCTTTAACTCCAGCTGTTTATGAGGTAGAGACAGATAGGTGTTGGGGTGTGATGACTTCCAGACTAGCTCCACATTTACTGAGAGACCCTATCTTAAGGGAACAGAGGAGAGTGACAGAGAAGAACACCAGCCATCTTCTTCTGGTCTCCATATGTGCAGGCCTGTATACGACATACATATACCACATTCTCTATCTGTGTCTGCTTCTCTGTATGTATATACGTGTTTCTCTGCCTTTATGCCTTTTTCTTTCTCCTTCACACACACACACACACACACACACACACACACACACACACACACACACTGACAAGAAGAGAGAGTAGCAGTTTTACCATGTAATGAATATATATCTGTCATCATGTATCCTACGATATAACAAATAAGTTTGTAATGCAGAGTTTTTCTCCCCAGGTCACTGGTGTAAGAAGAATTATTGTCTTTTTCCTCCTTAATAAGGTTTTTTCCCCTTTCTATCATATCTTTCAGGCAGAAAATGACAGTGATTTGATTTGTAGTTATGATAATTCATGCTAATCTTTTAAGAATTTCAAGTCTGAAAATAAATGTTTCTTTGAACTAGAGATAAAAAGTGACCTCTTAATTTTCTCAGAAGATGCTTGCAATTAATATGTAATTCTATCTCAACTCCTGCAGCATTTGGAACACTTTTATGATGGGCCCAGAAAAGTAATCATTTCCCTTGAGTACGATTGACATTTTGCAGTGAGCCGATGTCTCTAAAGTATTTTTCTCATTTAATAGTCTATGCTCAAACAGAACTGCCTGGTCAATGATTTTCATATTTATGCACTTTGATCGCAAGTTTACTTCTCTGTGGAATAATATTATACATGACTCAAATTCACATTTCTTTCAGAGGCACAGTTACCTTTCATTAGCTGCCTATTGACACTTGTCTACATCCGTAGACACGGATGGGGCTATAACAATGGCTTAGTGGTTAAAAGCACGTGGTACACTTGTAGAGGACTGGAATTTGGCTCCCAGCACCCATGTTAGGCAGATCCCAACTTCCTATGATTCCAGTTCTGAGGAGTCCAGCACTCTGTTCTTGATTCTCAGAGGGAAATGCACCGACAGGCACATACCGCCATACAGACACACATAATCGAACAGAAGATGTATCTTTAAGAAGAGAACTTCTACAGACAGGATTCCTGACAAATACCGAGTGCACTATTCGGGATAAAGTGGGGACTCAGTGACTTTGGGAATGTGGCTGAAACTTTAGCAATGCTTATTTAATCCAGTGAGTCCCTCCTGTGAATCAGCCCAGTGATAGCATGGGCATGGGTGGGTACGGGAATATACACTGCTCAACCGTCCCCATCTCTTTTAAGGATTTTCTTTTTTTATGCTTTGGATATAAAATGACCCTAAAGCATATGAGTTGCAGGTCTTATTCCCAGCAGGTGACTCTAGTAAATAGGTGCCTGGATCACAATAACAGAAAATCCACCAAAGGACTGCTATGCTTTTAGCTGAATATGCTATTGGTGTTTTTGAGACAGGGTCTAATATAACAGCTCACCAGGATAGACTCTAATTCACCATGTAGTTAAGGATGACCTTCAGCTCTTGATCCTCCTGCTTCTGCCTCTACCCCCTAAGTGCTGGGATTGTAATTATGCACCATCACATCCAGATTGAAAAGAAGATCATGTCCTGGTCCTTTTCTCCAACTCTTCATGTTCACTGTGACATGGGAAGGTTCCTACATAACATGCTCTTTCTGCCTTCATGTTCACCCCTTTTTCAGATCTAGTGTAATGCAGCCTACTGGCATCAGACTGGATCCTCTGAAACTGTGAGCTCAAATACATCTTTTCCTCTTTAATATTAACTTTCTCTAGTTTTTTATAGTAACAAGAACAGACTAATTCAATAATACACTGCAATGGTCCTTGGTGCTGTGTAGGACTATTAGTCTTTTTTTGTGTTAATAATCCCTTTCTAACACATTTCTTATGTGCCATTATGGAAGGATGATGCATCATAATGTGCTCATTAAGATGAGGGTGCTAGAGCATTGGTTACTTGGTATCAGAAAGCAGGCATATGTAGGAAAGGTGGAGGAAGGGGGTCTACAATGCTTTTAGATAGAGCAACCTGAAGCTATGAACACATTTCAGCCTGGCAGCTGAGGGTTCTGGTGGTCCCCAGATGGCTGTGCTGTTTTGAGTGGTTTTAGAGATAGTGGAATGTGGCACTTAGCTGGAAGCAGCAGATCATTTGTGGGCCCTTGTGTTTCTTGAAGTTGAGCCCCTCCTGTCTCCTTTGCTCTGTTTCATACTTACAGGAAGTGAAAAACAACTTCTACCATAAACTCTGGCCACTAAGAACCAAGCAACCGTATGCTGAATCTTCTAAAACATTCAACCTAAATAAATCCCCCCTCCATTAATTTGTTCAGTGTAAAATAACAGCCACAGCATGAGAATTCTACCTGCTCTCTGTTCACTGCCTCAGAAGTAAATACTATAAGAAGTCATAGACTTTTGAGATGTTCCAGCAAGAAAAAACACTTACCACCAAGCCTTATGACCTGAGTTTGGTCCCGCAAAGAATATCAATATGATTTTGATAGAGACTGAATGGTAAATAAAGAGAGAGAACCGACTCTTACAGGATGTCTTCTGGTCTTTCCTCTCACAACCAGAGTCTTTAAGAAAGAGATCTTAAAGCCAAATGGTTGGAAGTAGAATTCTTTGCCCTCTTCCAATACAGTTTTAAAAGGTCTCACCTGATTCCGTCTCAGAGTAACTGAATTACTGTTGGGAGAAGAATCGAGGTTAGGGTTTCAGGGGTGAGTGATTGAGATAGTAGGAGTCTGTGGAATGTAGAGCAAACTTTCCCCCACATATATATTGTTTTTGATCCTTTGTGGATGAGTTTCATTTTCTATTGAAAAAGATGCCAACAGTTAGGGATAGGTAAGTCGTACTGGGATGTAGAGAATTTGTATGGAAAGAACCTTTGACAGCTATCTGTGTCCAGATGGGACTTTGATACCAACACACACACACACACACACACACACACACACACACACACACACACACACACACGCTTGACAGAGAGAGAATGAGAGAGAGAGAAATAGGGAGAGAGAGAAGTAGGAAGAGAAAGAGACAGAGAGACGGTGTAAACAATTGTGCATGCAATTCATATTGATCATATGAGAAATATCCACTCCCCTCTTAGAGACATACAAGATATTGATGACTACCAAAATACAAAAACAAGTCAATTCTACTTAATTCCTATAGAAGAGTTGGGCAACATTCACCATGAAGCAATTTATTAACAGGCCCAGATTGAGAATCCATTTAAAATTCCAATTGTAATGATATTTTGTCTAGAGGACATTGATTTTGTTCCACTATGCTGCTTTTGGAAGTGGGAGGGAAACAGAATTATGATTCAAATTACTAACATAATGAAAAATCATTTGTATTCGTTTTTATTACTCAGACTGACACCTGGTGAATAAGATAACCACTTATTATTTAGAAGGACTCTGCAGGGATATGAAAGGCAGAAATCCTCATTAACCATCTGTCAAGTGGTTAAAATTATACGGGCTTGGGGGTGAAATTTAATATTACTTACGACGCAGGACCCATTTTATCCAGGATAAACAGCAGATTTTCTTTTTACACAGAGAAGAACAGTGAATTTCTCATTAAGAGGGCTTTGGAAAGTGTTCCAGATACAGGTAGTTCAAAAATGTTGACAAGAGAGGTTGGAGGAAGGGAGCAGTTGAGAGCTGTCAAAGCTTGCAGATGCTGAGCATGGCATATCAGGATTGAAGGGATGTTAAGTATTTTCAGTGAATGCTTTGTCTTTTAGTCTTTGTATAGCTTGGCTGGGATTCATACAGGGTGGAAATTAAATATTCTATGTGCATCCTGTCACAGTCTGATGCCCTCATCCTGAATGTGATGTGAGTATCACACTGGAAACTTTACCCCTGACTTCTCTTATTCTCTATCATAAATGCACTGGATACAAATGTAAAGGCCTTAGGGATCTGACCCGAGACTCCAAATCCTCTCTTCCTGGCAAGTCCCTTTGGTAAAATTATTCATCAGAGTTCTGAAAGTTGGCCTAGGACACATGGAGATTATTTCTGAGGGCATGATAGTGAAGGGTGACTATAGGTATTAGTATAATATTCAGGTACATGGTAAGGGGATCCAGAGGCACCCAGAGACTAATGAATATGAAACATGGGTGCTCATATCCACTCGTTTGCCCCTCAGGGAGTAAAAATGGGAACCATGGAGTGGAGGCCCTGGTAATAGTACTGGTTATCACGTTCCCGATAGGGAGAGAGCTATTTGCCAGTTATGCAGAACTTACTGTCTTAACTACTTCTAGTCATTTGAACTCCATCATGCCAGTTGAAGTAACTTAGAATCAAGAAGGTAAGTAGTCTGCATAATGAAATCTTCCTAAATACTAACAGGAAAAAAAGGGAGAGAGCTTATAATAATGATGTGGAAAAAAGAGGGGAGATCATGCTGGTTAAGACTGGATGCAATTGGGGATGGGTCAGAGTACAGCTTCCTGCCAGACACAATAGTGAATCAATGTGCGTACAGTATTGGGGCAGAAGAAAGAACATCAGGGGCTCTTCTTTCTCATTTTATATCAAGAGATTATTTTCACTTTCAAGTTTGTAAATTTTACAAAAGGATCTGTTGCAAAGAAATGGACCCACAGGGTGAAGATTGCATTAGCTGTAATAGTTTGTCCTTTCCATATATCCGAGTTTGTGTACCACAAACAAGATGGGATCCCTCTACCAAGACAAAGGAGTAAGAGAAAGGAAACTAAATCAGCTGCTAAGGTCAGCTTGGCAGGAAACATCAAAGATGGAAGCACTTGAATGAAGAGGGAGATGGGTTATCCTTGATGATTTGAATACCAGATTGATTGGCAGTTAATAAACCTGGCTAGGTCAGAATTGGCTTAGCCCCCAATAAGTGTTGGCTTGGAGGTGAAAGTTTCCAGGTACCATTGTTGTAGGTGAGACATATAACCATAAGCAGCCATTAACAGTTTTTAATTATAAAAAATAACTCTTCATTTAATTTCCATCTAAGACATAATGGGGCTCTACAGTGAGCGAATCCTTGTGATATTCTCAGTGTGAAACACTGAAGGTCCTTCAACACCCTGGAGTCAGCTTTCCTGTCTATACCGAGTGCTGAAGATTACAGAAGAGACAGCAATTGTGTTAATATAGTTCAGTGGCAATCATATACAATTCTTAACCTAGACTATCTTTCTAGTATTCTTATAATATCTTCTTAGAAAATCAAGACACCAATATTTCAATTTTAAAATTATATTTGATAGTAGAGCACTATATGAAGTCAGAAGTTGCAGTGTTGAGGTGGTACTATACTAATTAAAATAGTTTGGATTCCTTATTAGACAAACTATGACAAGTTCAACTGAAAATAATGATACTGGCAATGAGACATGGCTTTGTATGAATTCTGTCTTCTTTTGTGCTGAATATGATCAGATAGAACCAAGAAACTCTGAACTTCATAAAAAAAGAATGTAAGTTGATCTAACTGGAAAGTAAATGGACTTGGAAGGTAGAGGCAAGAAGATCAGAAAATTAAGCTTGGATTTGACTACATAGTGGGTTTAAGGCTTATCTTAGCTTTGGTTTCTATTGCTGTGATATAACATCATAACCAAAAGCAACAAGAAGAGCCTTGTTAAGTTGCTATAACAGAATACCATAGGCCAGATAGTTTATGTTTCTTATAGTTTTGGAGATTGAGGTGTTCAGGCTTAATGTGCCTGGTAAGGGTCCAGTTTCTAGTCCTTGGGATGGCTATATGCTTGCTGGGTTCTCACCACCTGGAAGGGGTGAGGAGGCTTTGTCAGGTCTCTTTAGTGCAGGAACTATTTTCATCTGGTGGATGTCATCCTCTTGATGGCACTGCATTCCCAAAGCTCCATCTCTTCATCTTAAAAATTTAGAGGGGAGGGGAAAAATTCAGACGGTGATGCCTGGTGGCCAAGTGCTTTCTATAAGTCTTGAGGATGACTTGCTTTTTTTTTCTAATTGAGGTCCACACCTGTTTTCCTCTCTGTTAAAGACACCAAGAAGCAGTTACAAGGTATTTACTCACCCTAAGACATAGCTTTGAGCCCTCTAACCTTACAGCAGCCTTCACAATTAGCCAATGCTCTTTACTTAGGAAAGCAATTTGCTAAAGTTGATGAACTCAGAAAGTTGCTGTATGGGAGGAAGCTGAGCAGCCTATAGAGGACACTGCTTCTCCTGTAAACTTGATCGCAGAACTTTAGCCTCCAATTGTTGAAGTCAGTGGTTCAGAACTGCACATGCGCAATGCTAACGTCAATGAGTGACAGGTGAATGACTGAGTCCCACAACAGGGCTCTAGTGAGCCAATAGCAAAGACTGTCCCTTTTGTTGACAAATGGCTCCTAGGTTTGTGCGACTTATTTTTCATTAGTCTAACTCTTTGTGTAAAAATTACATTTTTTTTAAATTTTCTTTTTGTGCGTGTCAATCCACACATGGTCCTTGTGTGGAGGCAAAAAAACACAGCTTGAGAGAATAAGTTCTCTCCTTCTATCCATGGATCCTTAGGATCCAAGTCAGGACAGCAGACTTGGCATCTAGTGCCCTTAACTAGTGTTCTGGCCAGCGCTCCAGCTCCTCACATGGGAAGAAGACCCAGAACACACCCTGTTAAGGACATCTTGGGCTCTACTTTCCAGCAGTAATGAAATTCTTGAGTGAATTCTTTGGCTTTCCCCAAATTCAGCAAATCCTTTCTTTATTTAATGTCTTCTTATCTATAGTCATTCCAAAGCATGGTGGACACACACTCAGCCTCGATAGAACCCAAGGAAGGCCTTCATCTAACATGGTGGCGTTACTCAACTTAATTCACTTAATGCATCCCATAATCACTTTATTTCATTAGCTCTGCTCCAGTGTGCCACAGAGTCTGGCTTACCCCCCCCCCCCCAAATCACCATATATTAACTACAATTCCATGAGGCACCAGAGCAGTTTAATTTGAAGATGAAACTTCAAATGCAGCTGTAGCCCAATTTAGAATTTTCATCTCTGTAAATGGAAACGCAAATCAGCAGAGCGTATCCCGAGTGGAGGCTTGCGCTCGTTCTCCTGTAAATTCCTTTGCTCTCCAAATATCTAAGCACTTTGCAAATAGCCAATTTGATGCTGGGTTTCAGAATTCTTTCCGCTAGTGAAGCAGAGCTGTGATTGGCCCTCGGCGTGGTTACTGGGTGGAAAGTGGTGTTTACCTCCCTTCCAGCCTTAAGCCTTGACTTTCACTTTTCTGCATTTGATATTTCCCAGCCTTTAGTCTTTGCCTATTAGGATGAAAGAGATCTGATACTTACTTGACATTACTATATTTCTTTTGCTGTGGAAATAGTAAACATGCCTGCAATAGCCTAGAATTTTATAGAGCAAAAAACTTCTTTTTGCTCTTCTCCACCACACAGTGGACACAAGGCAGGTTCAGTGCCAAGTGTCAGGCAGGAAAAGAAACTACTGCCAACGGGGGGGGGGGGGGTCAGGACCTGTGTTTCTTTATTCCTGCTGCATCTAGATGTTGGACTTTGAAAAATCCAAAGACCCTCTATGGGCCTTGATTCCTCTGGTGTGCCGTGGAACATCTGGGAAGAATGGGGACACATCAGTCATTCACATCTGCCTCTCATTCTATTTCAGTATGCTGAGTGATGTTTTCTGGGGAGACACGAACTGAGACGCCTGTTCAGTCTAGATAATTGACTGATGAAAGAAACAGTTGCACCCATAGCTGACTTGGCCACCCCGTGAGTCGATGGTACTTATTTACAGTTCATGGGGTGACTCATGTACCTCTGCCCACCCCAGACTGGGTGATGCCTCATGGAAGCTGTAGGACTGGGGTTCCTCACAACTCATAAGTGGGTTCACAGGAAAGTCTCCTCTCTCAAGAGTTGCATGCTGCCGCTATGACCTCAAGGGGGAGCCTCATGAACCTTGTAAATTTCATTAGTTTCCAGTCCTTCAGGAGTCATTAGTATCCTGAACTATGAGTGAGCTTCTATTCTCCATCCTGGATGCTAGGCTTCAATTCAGAGTTAGCAGCCACAGAACAAACTTACTACAGTGTCCCAATCAGGGCTCTTCTGCTTCTATATTCTATCCTACAACCTGCTATAGGAAGATGGCTTCTCAAAGGTGGGCACATCCTAATCCCTGGAACATGTGAATATATGCCCTTCTTTTTTATTTTAATTAATCAAAGTTTAGGGCTTTCTCGAGACATAGGACTAATATGAGATACACACACAAATACAAACACATGGCTATAACTTAACATGAGAACTAACTCGTGTGCCTATGGGGTGTCTAAGTCTCCCTAGAAATAGGTAATGTTGGTGGTATAATTCACATCAAATACAAAGCCCTGGGACCAAATGAGGGGCTTCCTATGGTATAATGTACCCCTAAAGTTTCTTGTGTTAGAAATTGGATTCCCATTTTCATGATATTTAGAAGCGAAAATTTTAGATGTTTGGGGCTCCACCCCCAAAATTGGATTAATCCTTATAATGAATTAGTGGATTAATGGTTTATATAAAGTGTCTCAAACATGTTATTCCTGGGTTATCCTGGGTCTCTGTAGAGTAAAATGAACCTTGGCATTTATTTCAAGAGCAAACTCCTTTCACAGAAGATGTGTGCCAGCATTGGAGCAAGCTTGTTGGGCTGCCAAGGATGGTAGAAGAGAGAACATGAGAAACCTGGGTTGATGATTTTATGACTATCCCCCACCCAGCAACAGAAAAAGAAGGAATGTTTCTTTTTCCTTGTCCTCAGCAGTATCTTTTGCTATGAGATGAGCCAGTTTCCTCTTACATTAGGGGGGCCACTGTGTCTGTTACACCACAATGAAGCGGAAGCTGGGTGTCCACTCTCACCATAGCCAATCAAGATTTTCACCATTTCTTGTAGACAGAGACAGAGACCCAGTCACTGCTGTGGAAGGGGTGCAAGGTACCTTTAAACCAATAGAAAAAAATGAAGGAGGGGATCAGCAAGTGGGATCACCCTAGCGCCCTTAGAGTTGGTGGTCACCGCAGTTCTGTGTGCTCCCTGTTTACCATAAAAGTCTGTAACACTTGCCAGTGCATACTCTTACTTGCACTAATCTGCTTTCCTGCCTTTTTGTTATTAACTGACAGAGAAAAAGAGCCCACCTGCTAGTTCTTGTCACTTATTTGGCAGGGCAATTACTCTTCCTGGTGAACCATTGGCACAGGCCACGATGAAGGCCGCGGTGTCTTCTGTTAGTTTTGGCACGCTTTGCTCTCCAGAAATCCTTCAGATTTTCACACCATTAAACTATGCTTGATAGAAGACACAGACGCGGCAGTGGCAACTCCCTTTCTCTTTTAGTTCCCCAGAAATGAAATTGTTCTGAATCAAACCATCTTACCTTAAAATTGATATAACAAAGTTAATTGATTTAATGTAACACAATGACGATTGCGGAGGAGACTGATGTGTATTTTGACTAAAGACTGAACCCACAGGGATTTAAATAGAACTTCTCTATTTGAAAAGGGGTGGGGCTGATAAGCACCTTTTCTTGCTGGGAGAACGAGGCCTGAAAGGATGGTGTAAGGTTCTTCTGTGCCCTCCCCCTTTTTTCCCTTTTAAATCATAAAGTTAAAGTTTCCTTAGTTTTGTAGAAATACCAGTGTGTCCACAGAATGGTTTGAATGTGAAATGTTCCCCACAGGCTCATGCGTTTGCACAGAAGGTCCCCAGATGGTGGCACTGTTTGAGAACATTGTGGAACCTTCAGAGATGGAGCCTACTAGAGAAAGCGGGTCACTGGGAGCAGAGCTCCAGGCTTTAGAGCACTGAAACACTTCCTGTGAGCTCGCTGCTGCGTGATAGTGGCCTCCTGCTCCTGCTGTCGTGCCTCCAGCCATGACAGACTCTGCCCCCTCCAGTTGGAAGCTAAACACTCCCTCCCTCCAGCTGTTTCTTGTTGGATGTTCTGACACGGATGTGATAAAAGGAACTGACGTGGGGTTTCTCTCACATGCTCCCACATCTTCCTTTGGCATTCAGACCCCAGAACAGGAAATGATGGAGTCCGTAGCCCTGAATGTATCACTGGAAGACCACCCAGAGATGGAGATGACTCTCAGTATTTGGGGAACCAGTTGTTCCAGATGGCAACCTGCTCAGGGCTGAATATCACTCTGAAACTTTTTCAATTTGAATCTCATTTACTTTCCCATTATGGAGATTGAGTGCCCTATAGAAGCAGTCTAAGGAAGAAAAGAAAGATTTCTTCATGTTGGTTCCAGAGAATCTCAGTCCATCGCATGCTGCAAAGGCACGATAGAACAGCTGTTTGTAACAGCAGAAAGGTAAGGCAGTAGCTGGTCACATGAAGGCATACAGGCAGCAGAGACTATGGCAAAAATTAGGGATGGTTATAAGCCAGTGACCTAAATCCTCTTCCAAAACCCTACCACCTAAAGTCTCCATAGCCTTCAAAACTGTCCTGTAGAACATTGTAGTTTCAAACTAAAGTAGGCTCCTGGAGGTAATATGAGGGTCTCAGCACACATTCGTATTTATAATGAGGGCATTAGGGGCTGTGAGATGCCTGTCAGTGAAGTACTTGAAAACAAGCGTGAAGACCAGCATCTACATGTGATGACATATGTGACATTTGTGTGCATCCCTAGGGCTGGGTCAGCAGGATCCCTAGAGCTTTTTGATCAGCCAGTCTAGCCAATAATAATTGAAGAAGACACCAAACCTCCAAGTACAGTTTTACTCAACTCCACACATACTTGCATGTACACACACACACACACATACACACACATACACACACACATACACACACATACACACACGCACACACACATACACACACGCACACACATACATACACACACATACACACACACACACACACACACACTCACCCCATTAGGTCAGCTCTCAGTAGGATTTTGCCACTACCCAGCAATCCCTTACAAATCACTAATGATCTCAAATAATGTAAAAAAAAGAAGATATTTATATATCTGTCTTTATGTTGTTATAATCACATATACCTTAACCCTGGATACTACAGAATACCATTGGTTCCTTCTTACATTCCTATGTTGAGCCCTTTCTTCTGTTGAACCTCTCTCCTGGGGTGCCTCAGCCCTGTCATGAGTTTTATTTGCTTCCCTTTGCTACCAACATTGTCTCCCCAGGTGATCTTATTTAATCTCAGTGTTATACTTTTAGGTGCATGTATTTCCTAATATGCTGTCCAGCCAAGAACACCTCCCCCACTCATGATCCTGTACCTATGACTAACAAACTTATTTACATCACTACTCAGCACACAGACTGTGCAGTGATAAGTCACCAGGCCCAGAGAAGAATTCCTAATCTTTGCCCACAGATCCTGCTTCTTTTCTGCCTCTCTAACTGCTAATGCTTTCTCCCACAGTCCACCAAGCTGACTGGTCCAGTTGAATGGACCTTAGCGCAAGTTCCCATTCCTCTGTCCAAACCTCCAACAATCCATGCTGATTCTTATTATATGCAGCTTTGAAACTGACCTTGAATCCATTTAATACCCCCTGCCTCCCTCCTCCCACAGTACACACACCTCTTACTGTCATCTGAGGGAAAGCAGTATACATGCCAGACTGGGCTATGGGCTATTGCACAAATATTACCTGTGAATCATTGGACATCACCCAGTTGTTGGGTAAAAGTAGGGGTTAAATTTCACTAATCTCCAATTACTTTCACTCATTCAGTGTCTGGTTAGCTCCTTTACTCCACCTGTTTTGGCTACCACTTGGCATCCTCCAGAAACACTGGCTTTAATTTTGTTCCTTATATTCTTAACAAAGTTCTCCTATTTATAGACTATTTTCTATTTATTTATTTTATGTGTATGTGTGTTTTGCATGCGTGTAGGGTGTGAATCAGGTGCATGTGTGGCGCACACAGAGGTCAGAAGATTACATTAGATCATCTGGAATTGGAGTTGTAGAGGGCTGTGGACCATCTTGAAGGTGCTGGGAACACAAGCCAGTTCCTCTGTAAGAGCAGCCAGTGCTCTCAACTGCTGAGCCATCTCTCCAGCCCCTTATCTGCAAGATTTTTACTGTAGCTATTGTTCGCCCAAACCCTTTTGACCAAGTTATCTCCTTGCTTCTTAGACCCCAGTTCAATGTCATTTAGGTAGAGAGTAATTCTACAATTAGAAATGATTGACTGCTGTTAATTGCCAATAAATTGTATCACATGTAACCTTTCCATTGGCTGAGTTTGCTTGAAATTTTCTTCTTGAACAGTTATTAAGTATTGGTAAGATAAACTCTAAAGTGTGGTTGAAAACTTGTCAATGTTTTGATGGCATGTGTGACTTAAGTGCTTTTCTTCATGCTATGCTTCTGGTGTCAGGGAAAATTTAGTTCTTAACATCAACTGCATCCTAATTTATCCCATGTTCTATTCTCTGCCAATTTAGCTATTCCATTACAGCAATATCCCTTTCTCTTACTTCCATTAGTTTCGGCTTGAAATGACCTGTCTGTTTGAAAGACAGGATTAAACTAGAGTCAACTCAGTTGTTCATGATGATAGAGGGCATGTTATTATGATAAATGAGATTCTCTTGGCCTCTGGAATAGCTTATGTTAGGCAAATGCAGCAGTGTCAGGGTCCTGTACCAGGGGTCTTTGCTAGCTCCCATGCATCACTTGTGAAACTTGCAAAGCAGGGACACATTGACCAATAAGGAACAGCAAAAAGAACAGAAGAAGCTGGAGGCTTCAGTTGACACAGGCACAGTGCAGCCAGCTGAGGAAGGCTGAGTTGGAGCTCCTTGGTTTTGCTTTGGTTTGTGGAATTTTTATAAATATACAAGCACTCGTGTTAGTAAAAATCCTAAAGCACTCTCATGAAGGTAATTTTTTAGCTAAACAAAGTTCAATTTGCTTGCTAAAATAAACAATAGACCCATCCATTTTCATGACTGAAGAAATTAGAAATAAAAAAATGACATGAAATATGAGCACAAGCAAGAACAAAAGGAAGCAGTTCAATGGTCATTCCTTTCTGACCACATCTCTTTCTTCTTTGCTAAATCATAAACTAATTTGATGTTTCATTTTATTCAGATCTAAAATAAGACATAATATTAAACTCACTTCTCAAAACCTCATGTTTGGGACCCTATTATATCAAAATAACAGATGTAAAAATGAGAGATAGCTTGAAAAATATGTACTTAGCTACACTGAAATTGTGTTTGAGGCTAAAACAGAAGGTTATTTTAAGTGGCTCCTTCTGAAACTTCTTCCTTCATCTTCTGTCATCTTCTTGTGAAAAACTTTACAGTCATCTGAATTGTAAATGTAGCTGAATTGTCATAAATTATTTATATGCATCTATCAATCACTCTAGCTTGCTTGGTTGCTCATCAGAAACATTTGTGCAAGGTTTGAAGACTATTTTAAATCAGACAATTTATTACATACATTTGTTAGATGTTTAGCTAATTGGATCTCATAGATGCTTCTGTTGTATTGTTTGCTATAATTTACATATTCTTGGATGATGACTGTATCTCCATGATATTTTAAAATTCTATTTTTATATTAATTCTGCAACATTCTACTTCTCAACATGCTGTTATAAAATCTTGAAATATTAAAAAAATGGACTTTGGGGCCCAAATTGATGGCCCTGAGGTATTACCAAGCTTGATGACCTGAGGTCAGTCCTTTTGCCCATATGAGGAAAGGAAAGAACCACAGACTCCTGCATAGGTACTCCGGCATGTAAATGCCCTCAAATGAACACATAAATAATTTTTTTAAAAAAAATTTCATGGCTTTGTAAAATAAGCAATAGGAAATTAGAAGATAGAATTTTTATAAAGAAGAAATTAAATACATATGAAGAGTTAAGGAAAAGGAAAGTATTAACAAAAATGTCCTATGCAAGCTGCCTTGTTTATTTTCCTTGTTGTTGGGATAAAATCTCCTGGCAGAAGAAATTTAAGGATGGTAGAATTTTATTTTGTCTCAGAATCTGGGGACATAGTCTACCATGGTGTTCAAGTCATTCCTGTGGGAACTTTTAGGCATCTGATCACATTATGTCCAAAGTCAGGAAGAGAATTATAATACATGCTTGCACTCAGCTCCCACTCACTTCTTATGTGGTCCAGGATCCAAGCTCAGGGAATGCTGCCCCACACAGAGTGGTTCTTCTCACAAGATATTCCCCTTCAGACATGACTAGAGGCCCATCTGAGAGGTGATTCCAGACCTCATCAAGTTGACAACCGAGATTAGCCATCACCAAATGTTTTATGTCTGGTCACATTTCTGATGTTGTTCAGAACAGTTTGTTTGCTAAATATCCACAAGCCCAGGAAAGTGGGATTGCTCCAGGATCCTTCCTCATTCACCCTTTTCCCTTTTTAGGGACATGGCTAATAACAGCAAAGATAATTTCTGGGGAAGATGGTATTATATGACATCACTAACCAAACTGACAATAATGGCTATAAAATAATCACTGTAGAGTAGCAAAAATATACCTTCAGATGGTAGGGAAGTCCAAACCGATTTATATATGAAAATGTGATATATTCTAGAGACGGAACTGTGGATTTGTGCAGGAGGGAAAATTAAACATGATATTAAGTTAATGGTCTGTCCAAACAACAGGCAAAAAATATAAATTAAGTTGCAAATCTAATTTCCTTAAAAAGCATTCATAGAGTTAAATAAAATAAGGAACCAGCAAATAAACAAATGTGCTGCAACATTCCACTTGAAATATATAGAAATCTATGAAACTGAATGTATTTGAAGCAAGCATATGTTCACTAAATAAGATAAAAGTATAGTAAAACACAATAATAATGCTGATGATATATTGATAAACATGATCCTATAGAAATGGAATGCATAAAAGGGAAACAAATGCAATATATAAATAACCTCCAGACTAGGAAAATAAGTTTACTGTGAATGGGAAGAACAAATATTTTGTAATCAAAGATACAATTAGTTCAAACAAGTTAATAAAAACAAAAAAGTAGAAATAAGGATAAGATATAAATGGTAGATGCATAGAAAAGGAAATTTAAACATGCATTGTGTGGTTGCAAAGATCTTCAGTCCCATTAGCAGTAAGAAAACTATAATTTAAAATAATGTACATACTTAGGGGCTAGATGGTTAAACAGTTAAAAGCTCTTGCCGCTCTTCCAGGGGACTGGAGTTCATTTCTCAGGCAATGAAATGAGACAGAGACAGAGACCCACATTGGAGCACCGGACAGAAATCTCAAGGTCCAAATCAGGAGCAGAAGGAGAGGGAACACGAGCATTCACATGGATGTGCCCACATCTAGATAGTCCCTCACTGATAGTCCATTCCCATGTGATTCTAGAGGGTGCCGAGTTGACAATTAAAACTAGCCATCACACTTGAGAAGCCCACGCTGTGGTGAGTGGCATTATCGTGTTGGATGCCATGTCCATCCTCAGTGCCAGCCTTGTTGGGATGCCTGCATGGATCTGCCCTAGTCAATTCTCATACTGTCAGCTTCCTCTGGTTTGTTGTCAGGCAGTCCTTAGCCAGCTTCTTGATTATTCTATGCAGTCTTTCCCACCCCTTCAGGTTTCCCAAACCTTCTCTCTCACTATGTCAACTCTTTTTTTTTAATTAATATGAAATTTATTGAGTCATCAGTCATTCAAAGATGATTTAAGTACTTTTTATTATTATTTTTTTATTGAAAAAAAATTTCCGCCTCCTCACAGCCTCCCATTTCCCTTCCCCTCCTCCCGCCCCTCTCTCCCTCCCCCCACTTTTCTCCTCCTCCCTCTCCAGTCCGAAGAGCAGTCAGGGTTCCCTGCCCTGTGGAAAATCCAAGGCGGATGGGGGTAAGGGGAGAGGGGGAGAGAAAAGTGAGAAGGGGAGGATGGGGGGGAACTTGGGGAAACGGGATGATTGGGATATAGGAGGGTTGGATAGGGGAGCAGGGAAGCACATATATTAGTTAAGGGAGCCACCTTAGGGTTGGCAAGAGACTTGAACCTAGAGTGGCTCCCAGGTGCCCAGGGCGATGTCCCCAGTTAGTTCCTTGGGAAGCTGATGATAGGGAACCTGAAATGACCCTATCCTATAGCCATACTGATGAATATCTTGCATATCACCATAGAACCTTCATCTGCCGATGGATGGAAATAGAGACAGAGACCCACACTCGAGCACCAGACTGAGCTCCCAAGATCCCAATGAGGAACAGAAGGAGGGAGAACATGAGCAAGGAAGTCAGGACCATGAGGGGTGCACCCACCCACTGAGACAGTGGGGCTGATCTATTGGGAGCTCACCAAGGCCAGCTGGACTGTGACTGTAAAAGCAAGGGATAAAACTATGTCAACTCTTAATGCCCTTTTCTCCCTCAGGATTCTCCATTATTGTAGGCTAACTGAAGCATGAATCAAACTAGTCTTAATCAATAAAAACCAGGGATCAGATATCAAGGGCAAATGCTGAATGATCAGAGGAGCAGAGCAGCCAGCCACCAGCGAGTTCTTACCTCTATGGATTCTAAGATCGAATGGATGAGATCTTGTCTCTATGAATCCTCAGACAGAATGACCCACTTTATATTCCTGTCTCTTCCTTCCTAGTGCTGGGATCAAAGGCATGATCTTCCCAAGTGCTGGGATTAAAAGTGTGAACTTCTACCACCTGACTCTGTTTCTCTTTTAACCTATTTCAATCTCATATAGCCCAGGGTGGCCTTGAACTTCTGATCTTTCTGTTTCTTTCTTATAAATGCTGGGAAAGCGTGTGCCCCCACTGCCTGGCCTCTATGGTTAACTAGTGGTTAGCTTTTCCCTCTGAACTCCTGGCAAGCTTTATTTTTCAGAACACAAAATACCCACAACAGTTAACTGTTAAGGTATGGTATCTATCGAAACACTGGTTTGCACTTGGTGGTGCTGTTTGTGGGGAGACTGTGGAATCTCTAAAGGTATTGCCTTGCTGGAGAAAGCATACCACTAGGGGTGAGCTGTAAGGATTTATAGCTATTCCCTACTTCCTTCCGATTTTTTTCTCTTTGCTTCCTGTTTGTGGATGAAATATGAACAGCCACCTTCCTGACCCTGCTTCTTCCTGCCATTATGGACTCTCCTTCTGGAAATGTAAGCTAAAATAAACTGTTTTTCTGTAAGCTGCTTCTGGTCATGATATTTCATGATAGCAACAGGAGAGTAGATGATGAACTGCCTACACCTAACTCAGGAGACCTCCTCTTCCTACTGTAGTTCTCCAGAATCTCCATGATGTCTGTATCTTTTTCCTCCTTCCAAAGGTTCATTCTCTTCTTCTATGATGTCTCTTTCTACTGCTACCAGCAAAGAAAGAACCATTTTTTTGAAAGGTTTTCTTTCTCTGTTTCATACTCAGCAGTGACGTCAATTTCCTGTTTTCCGTTAAACCTGAGAATTGTGAGGAAAAGACAAGTTCCAAAAATTTTGAGCCAAATTTAAAGCACGCTTTAATTAAATACTGGCCAGGATGATTGGCTCTGGGCAGGACCATTCTGGGGTTCCCAGGAAATGGCAATGAGTCACATTGTGCTGAGGCTTATAAAGGCACACCCATAAGACCACCGTATTTCCAATCAGGTCCAGTAAGGGGTAAGTATATGTTCTGATATATTTCCTGCATTTGTACCTCCTGTCCACAGCCAATTAGGGGCAATATATATCCTGATATATTTCCTGCCCACAACTCCCACACACATGTGATCAGAACATCTGGTTCAGACGGATCAAAGAAACAAAGGACAAACAGAGGCTTATTCTTAACTGTCTTGAACTATTAACCTGCAAGGTATATTTTCCCTGTTTTGGTCGCCCATTAACTTGTGCTATGTATTGCTCTTGTTCCTGTTTTCATCTCACACTTCCTCATCTCAGAAGAAAAGCAGACTCTTCCTACTTTAACCACCTTTCTGTGCTCTTAATTAATCTGGATATAAATCCATCAGATATCCATTGCCATATTTAGTTTTTTTTTTTAAAAAAATGGAAACTTAAGGTCTGCCTTCCCTGTGCTTCTTTTCAAAGGCATCCACATTTTTCCTCTCCCCAGTTCTTGCACTCATACATATAAACCTCCTTTGTTTCTAGCAAACATCTCTCTTAAAACATCACCTCTTTACTCCCAACCTTCCCCTTTTCGTATGTGTGTGCTGTGTGCTTTGTGCACATGCTGGCCAGTGATTGACATCAGATGTCTTATTCCGTCACTCTCCATCTTAATTATTTTTGAGGCAAGGTCTCTCCCTGAACGGAGCTCACTGATTGGCTAGTGCCTTCCCTGCAGTGGGTTCACAGACTACAACCAGTTTTTCTCATGAGTGTTAGGAATCTAACTCCAATATTCATATCTGCAAAGCAAATACTTTACTAACAAAGCCATCTCCCTCAGCACTTTTATCTTCTTTTAATGATTCCCTTTCTTACAAAGTACTGCACAGGTTTTTACCCCACTATCTTAGCAGATCTATGTAACAGTCCTTTTCCACTTTTGACCTTGCATTGCTGTTAGCCGACACGCCTCATTACTTCTGTGAGGTTGTTCATATCATTTTCATTTGTTTCATATTATCAGAGACACTTTCCTTCTGTCCCTACTAACATGAGAATCATCAAGAGAAAATATGACAGCATAGATTCTGTCCAAGTTAAAGAGAAAGACAACATATGGATGCTCAGCAACAGGCAGACATTACTGACACCAGGACCACACGGGAGGAGAGTCCCTTAACTATGGGAAGGCTTTGTAGAAGAACATTAAGCCAACATACTTTTAAAGCTAGTTTGAGTAAACAGCTTTAGAAAATATTTATTCACATAATAAAAATATCATCAACTAGAAAATTATCTTGTGGTTACTCTTCAAGGACGACAGAACCATGAACAGTAGTGTTAAGGGCTCACCTGTCAAGGAACTAGTACATGGTGGACAGGTACACAGCTCGGGCACTTGTTAATTGGGGCAGAAGTCAGGACAAATGTCTTCTACACAGAATCTGTGCTTGTTAAGAAACTGGGCAGATGATAGAGCCAGAATAAGAGGTTAATGTGAGTTCAGAATCTCCACACTTACGTTCTGATATTATTATTAATTTTTGTCATGATTGAAGCCAGAATATTACATAGTTAGGCAAGCACTCTCCCACTAGCCTATGCCTCCAGTCTTTCTGATTAAATTTATTTTGAGACAGAAGTACACAAAGGTACCCAGGCTGACCATGAACTCACTTTGTAGCCTGGATTAGCCTTGAACTTGAGATCATCCTTCCTCAGCTGCCTCCTATGTAGCTAGGATTACTGACTTGCTCCATCAGGCTCCACTTCTTTAGCGCTCTTAGTTTCTGCCTCTGTATTGAGGAATGGCATTTATTCTCTTCTGACAAACATATGCTTTTACAACAAAAATAAAAAGGGCTTTACTACAAAAGAAAACCAAATTTTCTCAAATGATGTAAATGTAAAAATATCTATTATGGGATGGACATATATAGACATTGAAATGATCACCATGGTGAAGAAAATTAACAGACTCACCTCCTTGGAGTTAACACCATTTTATTTAACAATTGGAACTGAGGGCCTTATAAAGGCCAGGGAGGTGCTCTGCTCCTGAGCTATGTGCCCAGTGACTTATTACATTCTGTAATGTGAATTTCTGTTTGAAGTTTTTCTTTCTTTCTCTTCTTCCCTGCCCTCTCTTCCTTCCCTTTTTCTCTTCTCTTGTTCTTTATTCCTTCCTTTTATTTATTGTGTCAAATCTCATTTAGCAGCTCACACTTCGTTTTGATTTTATTTTCTATATTCTTTGAGATGTGCATTAAACATGCTTATTCCATGCATTTGCTACGGTGAGCGCTCAGCCATTCCCTAAGTCCACTGTTGGATCCTCCTTGGTGTGTGTGGAATACTTTGGAGGCTACACGTTAGCGGGAGTATGCAACTCCTTTTCTTTGTGTCAAGATAATTCCACTTGGAATAATCTTTCCCTCATCATTCTCTTCATTGTCTCTTACTTTGTAAAAGGCCCCCCTGTTACTGCCTATGAAAGTTTTTTTTAAAAAATGATCATTAAAGAAATTTTATTATTGACAAAAGTATGTTTAAAAGTCAGGCTGTAAAGATAGTAAGACTCTTGAGAATATGATGAGTTGATTTCTTATTCTTATTCATCAAAGGTTACTCAAATAATTAAAACAGTTGGGGGAAAGTTCTTGGTGGAAAATCACAGCTTGCTTTAAATGATGGGCTCATCATTAAATCATTACAAAAGTCCTTGAATACAGTTCAGTTGTTCTGTATGTAAAGCAGGATGTCTGAACACTAGCTCTTAGGCTCATTCACTGTCTGCTTATTTTTAAATTAAATTCATTCATGTGTGTGCGTGCACACTTGCATGTTCATGTATGCGAATGCACACACATGCCATCACATGTGTATGGAGGTCATAGGACAATTTGTAGGAGTTGGTTCTCTTTCCACATGTAGGTTCAGGATTGAACTGAGGTCAAGCTTGGCAACAAAGGCTTTGCTTCCTAAGCAATGTTACCTCAACTCCTTTCTACTTAGAGATGGTTTAGTGAAAGTGTTCCTAATATGAGTCCCAGCACTGCTCTTCTCCAAGACAGCTCTGAATATAGCCCAACACAAAATTCAACAGACTTAAAACATTATGAAATTTGTCTTGTGATTCTCTTGCACCTCAATTACCCAGTTACCCAGTATAAAATTAATAGATGACAATTTCATGTCACAATGCCAAAAGGTTGGACATACCAGAATAGACCTTTAGAGAATTTATTCATTGCTATTTTTAAAATCCCACAGTAATCTAAACATTTGGTTCTGGCTTCACATCTTAGATGACATCCACCGGTATGTCTTAAAGGGTATGTGAGACCTTGCACTTGTATGTAATTTTTCATTTATAAAATAAATATGGAGGTTGAGGGGATAGCTTAGTGGTAGGAAATGTGTTTAATGTGTATGAAGCTCTTGGTTCAGCTTTAAGCACACACACAAAAAGCAAAAACAATATGAATAAAATTACTCATCATCAATTATTTCTTTGTTAAAGGCTATAAAAATTATAAATTCTGGGGCGCTGGAGAGATGGCTCAGCGGTTAAGAGCACTGCCTGCTCTTCCAAAGGTCCTGAGTTCAGTTCCCAGCAACCACATGGTGGATCACAACCATCTGTAATGAGATCTGGTGCCCTCTTCTGGCCTTCAGACATACATGCAGACAGAATATTGAGAATACTGTATACATAATAAATAAATTAAAAAAATTATGAATTCTGATCTGTGATGAAAGCAACGCAGACATTTATAAAAGCACTTATTTCTCCAATAATAAGCAATATAATATGGGTTGTTTGCTGTGGAAGTCAGAGCTGAGGAAAGTTCATACTGGGGCCGAACTGAGCAGCACCCCCACCTGCTCCCATCTCCTGTACCTGGCTTTGGTAATTACCTCACTGAACCCCAACACGCTAATAGGATTTAAGCCAGGGGTTTCTCTGTTCTCTATGTCCAAGATCTAAAGAGCAGCGTGCTGCTACTGAGTCTCCTTTCATATCCAATGCCCCTAGAAGTGGGTTGGGAGCTGTTTGGACAGTCAGAGCATTTTTCCAAGGCTACTTCTCCATTATGAAAAAGGGCCTCTTGCCCATTTACACGAGATCGAAAGTTAATAGAAGGAACATCCTTCAGACATCTCTTTAGGTGAATCTGCTTCTTGTGTTCCAAATTAGATTCACTCTGCAATTTCCTTGTCTCTTCGAAGAACATTACCATCTTTCCAATTACCTTCACTCAGAAACCCAGAGTTGGCTTTGACAGATCTCTTTCCACTCCACGCTATGTCAAAAATTAAACATGCCTTGCCTTTCCCCTGACACTTTCTAAATCCCAGCCCAAGATGGTTCATTTCCATGCCACTCAGAAAAACATTTGGCTGCTTTTCAAGAAAACTGTCTCATCCCAAGCCATTGCTGATTATGACACCAAATAAGAGTCTCTCGTGGTTATCATTTCTCTGCTGAGGAATCTCAACTGTGCTGCAATAAAACTTTAAAGTCTAGGCTCCCCTTGAAAAGATCTCTATACTGTTTGTGGACCCCAATTTTCTACACTTTCCAACACTCTTATGCTGATATGGCCAATATCTTTATTCTCCTTGATTCAGATTTTTCCTCTTTTTTTCATGGAATTTAAACATCTGACAACTACTTGATTTTTGACCATCTCTTTCACCTCTCAAGCTTGATATTAATCCCAACACTGTTCTCAAAGGTAGTAAATTAGACCCTTAAAACAGTTTATATGTACAAGTGTAAGTGGAGCAGATGTGGGGACAGGCAATGAGTCATTGGGAGGCCATGGTAAGGGATGCAGAGGTAGGGAAGGGGGGCATGCATCACATAAAAAGAGAAACAAGGCTATTGCAAGGGCCAATAGGGGCCAGAGGAATGGGGAAGAGGAGTAAAGGAAATCAAGAAATGCAGCTTTTGTTTGAAAACTGCCATAAGGAAGCTTCATACTTTGTGTGATAATTGAAAATAAGTAAACAATAACAATAAAAATGCTGTTAGTATTACTCACTAGAGGTGGCTGAGCCCACAGGATTTAGCCTGGAGTTAGCTGCATCTGTGTGACCTCAGGACCTTGTACCTTGTTTACTGCCTTTCCAGCCAGACTCGCCACTTTTATGTTGCTGTGGAAAAACATTATGGGCGAGGCAGCACACAGATGAAAGAGTTTATTTTTGCTTGTGATTCCGGAGGTTAAGAGTCCACCATGGCAGGGAGGCATGACAGCTAGTGGCAAGGACGGTGAAGAAGCTGAGAGGTCACTTCTTGAACCATAAGCGCCAGACAAAGAGCAAACAGGAAGTTTGCCTTCCTTCAAAAACATACTTCCTCCATCAAAGCTCTACCTGACAAAGGTTCCAGAACTTCCCCCAAACAGCATCATCAACTGAGAACCAAGTGTTCAAATCCCTGAGCCAGGGTGTGGGTGTGGGTCATTTCTCATTTAAACCATGACATCATGATCCTTTTTTTTTCTGAATGTCAGGCTTATTCTTTTTATGCTTGCTTCTGATTCTAATATGAAAACACAATCATGGCTGGGGAGGTAACTTAGTGGTTGAGGATCTGTTCACCATGTTCAAGATATGCTTCTATTCTGGAGCTGCACCCAGTAGGCAAGGACTATCCTGGATACTTGTCCTGGACAAGCAAGTAGGTTTGTCTCCAGCAAGATCAGGGTGACATCTTTCAGACATGAAACACAAAACTCTATATTAGCGAGACTTCTAAAGGAAGTAAAACTGTATTGTGGTTTTAAATTCAATTTGCATGTGAAAAGTAAGGTTAAAGTTATAAACTAATATTAGTATAATTGCCTTGGGTTGAATTGTGTACATAGTTTGGGTTTTTGAAAGTGCTAACCATCTATTATCTACTTGAATACACTCACAATTTCTGGCAGAAAAGGTAATTCCCATTAATTATTTTATATCTGTATATCAATTATAAGATGAGGTTGTCTATCTGTAGCTCACAGACAGACTCTGACTTGCTGATTGTTTTTGCAAATAAAGTTTTGTTAAGACATAGCCACATCTTATTGTTTACATATTACTTATTTTCTGGGAATGTTGTTGCCCCATTGCCCTCAGAGTTTATAGTTGAGAAAAGGACAAAGTACCTTCAAATTCTAAGAGAACTTGACCCACAGTGCTGATCGTGAACTGATTCCCAAAACTTCCACAGATGCCAAAATTGCAGATGCTTATGTCCATTCTATGAGATGATAGAATATTTTTGAATATATTATATACATCCTGCATATGCCTTTGATAATTTTAAAAATATTTAAAAACAGTGGAATGACTAATGGATATTATATTACAGTCTCTTCAGTCTGAGACTTTTTTATTGATCATGTGCAAGATGTTCCTGACTGGGAACTTTGCCAGTGATCTTGGCATAGCAGAAAGAGAACTGATGGTTCTCTTAACAAATGGGCACCCAGAAATGTCACAGTGCTATGTATGTGTTGCAGGCTGTGGTATGCCTCCTGCACTACGTGATGCAGAACAAAAAACTATGAGCTAATTGTTGAGGAAAAAATTATAGTGCATTGTAAAATTAAGCTTATTATTATTGTTAGACTAGAATTCTCAGCCTATACTGATTCCTCTCTGTCAGGAGAAAATACACAGCATTAAGAGGGGATCATATATCCAGGAGTGAAGATATAAACATATGATTCATATTGTTCATAGCAACCCAAGATCCAAGAGAGTAAAAGAAAGCAACAGAAGAGAAGCAATTTAAAAATGGCATCAATTAATAAGCCATAATTTACGAACATGTTGTAAGGGGAATAGAATTGTGTGTGTCTGTTTTATAAAGTTCAGGCAGAGGGGGAAAAAGGATACAAAATAGTCAGAAAGAATTACAAATTGGAATTGCTCATGGCCCTTCCATGAAAGGTGTTTCAGATGTTAGCGATCAGAGTGGGGTCATGCTATGCATCATGCAAATGACCTGGAAGCCTCACTGCAGAATGGTTCTAATCTTCAGACAAATAGTTGTTTTTTTTTTAAAGGGGGGAAAAACAAACCAAAACACCACAATTGCAAAAAGAATGACTAATGTTTGCTTAGCCTCTAAGGAAGAGAGAAGATTTTTTGTTTTTGTTTTGTTTTTCTCCATGGAGATTCAGTGGTATTAAAATGAGGTCAGTTCTGTGTGCTGCGGTTCAGGTATCTTGTGGATGGGTGGATAGTGGATTACTCTAGGTGTGGTTTTTGAGTTACCACAAAGAAAAAGAACAGCTGCACTGAGGGTTCTTAATGCCTATGCCCTGTCTGTCTGTGGAAGAGAACACGTGTCTATATATTGATGTGTAAGCTAAGGAATACGGTTCTCACTGTATTTTATTTTTCCTTTTGGTATTAGTGTGTATTTGGGGTGCATACATGTATGTGAGACATGAGAAGACTAGAGGTCAACCTTGGGTGTTATTTCTCAGACATCATTCACCTTGGGTATTTTTGTTATTGTTATGAGACAGGGTCTGTCACTGTGGGTCCATGAATAGGCTAGTCTGGCTGGCCAGTGAGCCTCAAAGAAGCTTCTGTCTCTGTCTCCCCAGAACTGCGATTATAAGACATTTTACCAGGCCTAGTTTCCCTCCTTCCTTCCTCCCTTTCTCCCTCTTTCTTTCAATATGTGTGCTGGGGATTGAAACCTGATCTTCAAACTTTTAAAGCAAGCACTTTGCTGACTGAACATCCCCGCAGCTCCCTATCGTTGCCATCTTGAGTTCCTTTGAATTCAATGTCAACGGTAGCCACTCAATTGTCTTTTGCAGTATGTAGCTCATCATTAACTCTTAATCACTGTATTCTTCCTTTACATGTGCAAGAAAACTTAGCTGAACTGTCCCCTCTCTCAGAAGTGTTCCCCATCTTTTCTTGTCAGTGAAGAAGCCAAACATTCTCTCTGTTCTATCACTACCTTTCATCTGTCTCCTCTTCTAGTTCCCGTGTCTGCTTTGGGAAGTCATGTGGACTATCTTCTCCCTGCTCTTGGTTGTGAGCTCCCTGGGGCAGTCTGCCAGTCAATGTCTCCTAGTATCAGTTTACCTTGCTCTTAAAAATAAAAACAAGATGGGTGGTGATGGAGATGAGGGGATTATCACTTGCCTAGGATGAATAAGGCCCTGATTCAATCTCCAGTAGTTGAAGAAAACAAAACCTGTCATAAAAATCTACAGTGTCAGTTAGAACTGCAACTTCTCGGTAGTCAAATGTCATGGCAATATAGATTTTTAGGGATGAAGGGTGCGTCTGATGCACCTGGCAATTAGAAAGAATGTTGAATGCAGATTGTAGTTAGCTACGGCAAGTTTGGCTGCATGTTGCTGAGATGTCAGATGCTGAAAATAGTGCTGCAAGTTTGTATCTATTTTTTATAAGCTCTTGCAGTACTGGGGCTGCAAGGTATATTCAAATATTGACCTGTGTTCCAGAATCATTTATGCTTTTGATATAAAGCACTCTGACCAAAAGTAACATAGGAAAGAGATTATTTAGCTACAATCTTTAACTGTTAGAAGTCAAGGCAGAAACACGAAGACAGACTTGTTTGCTATTCCACAGCATTACCTCTGATCAAGAAACTTACTTCACAGTCAAGAAGTGTGGCAGAACCTATGGAGAAAGTTGCTTGCTGACACACAGATGGGCTTATGTTAAGCTGGCATTATATAGTTAAAGACCACCTGCCTAAGGAGTGGTGATGCTGACAGTGTGGTGGTCCCATCTACATCAGTTAAGGATCAAGATATGTTCACAGGTCATCTGATCTAGGCAGTTGCTCAGTGGAAGCTCCTCTCTCGGTGGATCTAGTGTACTGTCCGCCAGCACTACATGACCGTATGTGAGCCTTGGGCAAGGGGCCTGAAGATTTAACCACATACGCACACAGACAGAGACATGGGGATACGGGTCATCCTTGAAACAAGAATGCCCCCTTTATTGTTTTTCAGGGAAGCTTATATAAGGATCCTTAACTGATAGCCATTCCCCAGCGAAACCCACCAGAAACCACTCCTCTGCCATTAGGAACTCTTGAGGGTCTCGTGCTCATAGCAGCCGCCAATCCAGGAAAGACAAGTTGTTTTTCTCAGAGCAGCTGGAAGCATAACATGTTGTTTACAAGAAACTCAGGGTCTGGAGGTCCACAGCCCCCAACAATTTAGGTTGCATCAAGCCGACAGTTACAATTAAATAGATAGCATATATAGCTACACTAGGGATGTGTACATGTTGCTAATGATATACTGCATTTTAGACTCTCAGCGATTAATGCAAATACATCTTTTTATTTGTATTTCATATTAAGTTACCTAGTTTGTGGTTCTGAGGAGCATATCTGAGGATTCATGTGCAGCAATTTCTTTAAAGTCTAAATGGTGAGGAAACACTCCATGTATGACCAAAAAATGGCTTGATTTTGTTTTGGATAAAAGAAGATAATTACTCAAGGGAATTGCACCCTTGGGCACATACCTGTTTCTTTAAATTACTTTGAAGTCCAAACTAATTAACAGTATTGAAGTCATGATGACCTCCCAAAATGCTTGTGGTGCCACAGTCCCAAGACACAGGTCACATTGGACGTGAACAGGTGAGTAGCATATCTTTATATGGTGCCTCACTTTTTTGTACTCATTTCTCCTTCCTGAGAGCCACTCTTTAGTAAAAACTGATCATCTATGAACCTTCAGATCTGATTTCTGTAATTCTGGATATGAAGAATATTCTAGTTCATTCTCTCATGAACAGTTGAATGCTGCAAAGGTCTACCCTGCAGATGCAAACAATAAAATGGGGATTTAAAACATTCTGGTGAGAAGGGAGACTCACAAACAGACATTTCTACGCTCTAATACATGGAGAAGATAGGATACCTGGTTTAGATTTCCAAATTCTTAAGACAACCTCCAGAAGACTGGGTAGCCCAACAGAAAGTTTAAGGAGAGCAGGAGATTGGCAGCTACTGGCACTAAGAAGAATGTGGGAGGTGTCCTTGGAACAGAGGTGGGAATAGTGGTGATTTCAGGGAAATATAAGCATCAGGGAACTACACATCACTGGGGCTGAAAATGAAATTATGTAATGGTTAATGTTGATTGTCAACCTGACATATGTTAGCATTATGTAGGAAGACAATGAAGAACTGTCTACATTGGGCTGACTTGTAGGTTTGTCTTGAGGGATTATTTTAATTAAGTTAATTGATATGGGAAGAGCCAGGCAACTCTGAGTAGTACCATTCCCTAGGAAGGCAATCCTAAACTGTGTAAGGATGGAGAACCTGAGCTGAGTACAAGAAAGGATGTGTTTGTTTCTCTCTTGTCGATGACTGTTGACATTTTTGCCTCGGCCTCTCCAGAATAATGAACTAAATAAAATGATGGCTCTGAAAGTTAAAAATGAACTTTTTTCTACCCCTAGTTGCTTTTCTAACCTCTACATTTCATTACAGCCACAGAAATCAATCTAGGATAAGTTCTACTGGGAAGTACAACCCATAATGAACTTCCATGCACGAGGAAGTGAGTCACCAGCAGCCTTCAGTCACAAAGAATGAATCAGACTTGTGCTTCTGAAAGGGCAAATTAGCAAGGGAACTGAGGGAGACAGAATCAAGAAGTTACATTGTGAGGTAGTCTCTTTAAGTCAGCAAAGAAACAGTAAACCCTCAAACTGAGGTTGCATCAGTGGGATGCAATCAAGAGAGATGATTTGCTTAATGAAAAATCCCTGTCATTTGAAGATACCATGAAGAAACATGGAGAAAATGAGTTCAGATTATACCTAGATTTCCAACTTGAGACATTCAATGGATGATATTACTGTTCCCTAAGATACAAGATAGATGTAGGTAAGCAGAAGAGATGATGCGCCCAGAAGTAGGGAATTGAGATACTTTCAGATGATTTTGTCCATTAGTGTCAATTACCATTTGTTTTATTAACTATACTGGGATTTGAACCCAGGACTTTATGCATCCTAGACAAATACTTTACCACTTAACTATATCCCAACATTGTCTATTAAGATCTGGTAATTGGTTGATGTCAATGACTGAGCAATATGGTACTCTCAGTGCTAGTAAAAGAAAATAAAATAATTTTTTGTAACTCTATTAATAAAGTCAAGGTCATTGACTTTATTATCTATGCACTTTTCAAGCATTTAAACCCCATGTCTGTTACATATGTAAGTCTGAGTCGGCACTGAATCTTCTGAATCTTCTCCAGTCTCTTCTAGATGTTCAAGTTTTCCACTCAGCCATTGGAACTTACTCACCATCTGACTTTACTGCCCTGCCTGTGCTGGTCTGCTAATGGGATCAGTCTCATGGAATGTGAAAAGCTGATGCTGATTTACTCTTTATTATGTTTCACTGCCTGTTTGATAGGATGATATCTATCGTCAATCCCCCACATTTCCTGTAGCTCTTCTAGTAAAGTGATCCCAAACACATCGTATTATCTCTATCCTGTTTATTTTATGTGATATCTGTGTGGTACATATTAATCATTACTATGATCTTTAAATATATTTTCTAGTTTGTCCTTTTTATAGTTGTGTAGTCTCTACTCTTCATTTCCTCTGTCTATTCTAGAAATAAGAACTCTCTGACATTTTATTTCTTCAGTGGTGATTTTTTTCTCCTTCTTTCCCATTGCTACTACTTTACTTTCCCCTCTCCTTTCCTCATTCTTTATCTTCTCCTTCTTTTCCTCCACATCTTGTTTTTTCTCATTTTTCTTCCTTTCTTCTTCATCCTTTTTCTTCTCTTTCCTTCCTTTATTTCTCCCTTTTCCTCCTATCTATCTATCTATCTATCTATCTATCTATCTATCTATCTATCTATTCTCTTAATCTAAGTTTTCAATACTAAAACAATTCTATTAATTACTAGATGGAATTTACTACTGAATTCCACAATTAGCACCTTTATATGGCTTTAATTTATCCATCAACATATATTAACAAACTCACGATGCCACATTTCCTTAATTCTAAAAGCTCCCTATTATAGCATAAAAGTTATTGAAAAATTTCTACAAAACATAAAGCCATCCTGTATTCTTAAATTGGTAGACTAATATTCTTTAAAAGAATATCTCAACAAAAACAATTTACAGATTCAATGCCATCCCAATGAAAACTCTTGCCTTTTTAGAACTGGTACTACCTTTGGATACCTAAGCATCACAAGCTCCCTGGCACATATCTGAGAATGAATACATAGTTTTAAAAGTGGGGTCCTAGCCATGAATCCAGATTTCAACCCCCATGAAGGCCATCCAATGTTTCATAAAGTTCAGGCCTTTTAGGTTTATTGAACCCGTTAAAGGCGTTTGAATGTGGGAATACCTCTAGCAACCCAAGAGGTTAAATCTGGCTTAAGGCCTCTGTAGGAATTGGATATCAGCACTGGAAGCTTTTCAGACACGGAGGGCACCGGAAGTAGGATAGAGCTGTGCCCGTGGGAGCAGGGAGAAAGCTCCCAAAAGCATGGAGGCCTCGTTTTAGAGCCACTGTTCCTTGGCTAATGGCTTCCTATATCATAGCCCTCTGTGACAAACTTCAGAAAGCTATGGAGATGAGGTGACTCATAAAGATTAAGTAGTGCTTCTAACAAACACTCCATGACTGTCATCTCACAAAACTGGTGCAGTGTGACAAGCTCACTTCCTTCCTGCCGATGACTCGAAAGGCCACTACTTAAACTTTACCCACTCTACCCAAAGGAAGCTGAGATTTTTCTGGTTTTTAAACTTCAGATATTTGAGAGTTAACCATAAAAGTTAACTCCAAAATTACTTTGGGAAACATTTTATTTCATTCAAGCTATGGACAAAAGACAAAACAAGTGCCAAAGATCTTGGTCTAAAAGAACACATGTTGAGAATTAGAATAATGTTTCTATTTGTGCTGTTGAAAGTCAAGGTCATTCCTGCTCTGGCACTAGGAAAGCTGCCAGGGTTGTGAGCTAGCCATAGGAGGTAACTCTTACCTGGTCTTAACCTACTTGGTAACTGAAGCAGTCTTCATTTACTCCCGGAACTGTAATAGCTCTAACCTTGAACCCTGAACTTAGAACTAGGTGGTCTTTGTCCAAGAAGAGAGGGCCATGAATGTAAAATCTACTATAGTCTTTATTTAACCTACTTTTTGGATTTTTTTTTCAGTTATTTAATGGGGTAAACCATGCTTAGCATAAAATTTACTTTCTCTTATTTTCATTCTTATTGTTTTGAGACACATTTCCTCACTATGTAGCAGAATATGACCTTGAACTTCTGATCCTCCTGCCTCCATTTTCAAAGTACTGAGATTACAGATGTGTACTACCATGTTGGGTTTTACACATGTGTCCACAGTTTTATTCACACCAGGCAAGCACTCTACTGGCCAAATTGTATCCCCATATCCTGGATTTAAAATGTACTAGTCAATAACATTACTTACATTTCTAAGGTGATGAAGCTATTAGGGACCACTCAACTTCTGAACATATTTTAGCATCTTATCATCCTGAAACTCCATCCCATTCACCACAGGAAGCAGTCCCTTCATTCACTCTGTGAGTCTGATTATTTTAAATACTTCACAGTGAAAGTATATACTATTTGACTTTAAAATATTGTATTACATTTCATTTTAGGGTGTGCATCTGGAGGGGGTGCCTGCTCATGCTTAGTCCTCTGAAAGAGGAGCAAGTGCTCTTAACAACTGAAACTTTTCTCTAGCTCTCAAACCATTAAATCTTAAGGATTTAAAATATTTTGTCAGCTGATCTTTGCAAATTATTCATTTTTTACAAACATAAAAATGAAAGCATTTGGAGTAGTTATGATATTCATAGATTTATACATTGGGCAATACAACTGAAGAAAAATAATTTCTCTGAAATCATTTCGGAATAGTGTCTTTTAGTTGTCAATAACTTAAAGTTGTTAATACTTAAAGTATAAATAAAATCAATTAAACTCACTGAAGTCCTGGAAACACTGAGAAAGATGATGTAATTAAAAATTTGAGTCATATTTTTGAAAAAAATATTAGAAGATAATTCTTGGATTGTTGAATGTGTACTGTTTATTTTATTACACTAATAAAAAACAACATACTCTGTGATGTATTCAAAATGGCCCAAGGTTGACAAATCTACATAAATTGTACCGTAGAAAATGATGAAGAAAAATGTGTTATGATAATGAAGCTTATTGTATCAGCTTCTTTCCTTGGTACTCTGACCAAATACCTAACAGAAAGCAACTTCCTTATGGGGGTAAGGAGTGGGGAGTGAGGGGAGGGGTGGGCTTAGAGTTCACACTAAACAGTCCATCATAGCAGGGAAGGTAAAGGAGCCAGAATAACTAGATCCATGACATTGACCAGGAAGCAAAGAATGAGGAATGACAGAGTTCATTTGAGTTTCTCCTTTCCACTTTTATATTTGATCTCGGACTCCAGCCCAATGACATCAGCTACATTCAAAAGAAGAGTAAGCCTTCTCTCCTCTCTGAAAACTCCCTCACAAACACACAAAGAGAGATATGCCTCCTAGGTGATTCTAACCCAACCCCCAAGCTAATAATGAGAATTGATAACCACCTTTACTAATACTAACCATATTTACAACCTAGTTATTTATGGGAAGATGGCTACACAAATGGATTTAGATACTGGTTTCCCCAGAGAACTCTTACAACCCACTTACCCGTAAATGGTTGGATCCACCTGCTAGAAACAGTAACTTCCACTTGTGAGCTTTTGTGGGAATATTTCATAAACAGACTGTAATGCTTGCTTCAGTTTCTCTATATGCTAAAACAAAATTGTCATATTTACCAAAGAAATTAGAAAGACTGATTCAAAATTGGAGTTGTCACTTCCATCCTTGATGTTGTTCAAATTTATATCATATGATTTTAGTAATCAAGCAACAAACTATGATATTTTATAGATTGACTTAATGGCTCAAAGTCAACACCCACCATTCAGCCTTATTCACAGTCCACTTCTGTCTATCAAAGCACTGTCCTGTCTTCTGCATACACTGTGGGAGCTTACTGGGTTTCCTTGGGTCAATATGAAAAAGCACTTATGGGAATTAGTTTGCCTAAATCTTAATAAAATTCAGAATTTTGATGTAGCCTATTGAAAAGTTAATGCAATGTAAGTAATTGAGGACATTCTGAAGAACAAGAAAGGGAATTTGTCTTCAAATACTTAAGAATTACTCATATGAAGAGAAGTTTAAGGTCAAATTCCCTCAGTAGGGAAGGATAAAGAAGCCGAAGCGCAGAATGCCTGGGCTTGAGTCCTTGTTTGCCTCTTACAAACCATCTATATTTTAGCACCTTGTGTCCTCTCTGAACTTTATTTTGTTGGTTTTATAAAATAAAAATTAAAAAGATTCCTTCCTCTCTTCCAGGCATGGTGAAACATACTCATAATCTCAGCATGTGACTAGTGGAGGCAAGATGACAGGAGGTTCAATGCCATCCTTGATGTTATCATGAGTTTGGGATCAGACAGGGCTACATGAGATTCCATCTGAACAAAAAGTAGGTGGAGGACTGGAGAGATAGCTCAGTGGTTAAGAGCACAGGCCGATGTGCCGGAGGACATGGGTTTGGCTCCCAGCAGGCTGGCAACATTCTGTAACTCAAGTTGTAAGGGGATCTGAAGTCATTCAAGCATTCCACACACATAACACACATACATGCAGGCAGGCAAACAGGCAAACACATAAAGTAAGGTTAAATTAAAAATTCCCACCTCAAGGCATTGATGAAATGATGCTTTTAAAATTGTCTAACATAATCAATATGTATTTATGTAGGCCAGAATTTGACTGCCTTATCTTTCTCATCTGTGCGGAATATTTGTTCAGTCTTTCATGTCTCCACCCAGATTGTTTTTGCTACCTGGAACAAATGTCTGGAACTCCCTAAGTTACTGAGATAGCCATGTGCTCCTATGCTTTCTTGCTCTACTGCAGCTGGGAAGGTAGGAAAGAACACATCTGTTGTTTCTCCTGCAACAGTTTCTTTTTCTTTTTCTTTTGGAGGTCTCATTTATCTTTTTCTCTTTATTCGTTTATTTATTAAAGATTTCTGCCTTCTCCCCGCCACCGCCTCCCACCTTCCTCTCCCAATCAAGTCCCCCTCCCTCATCAGCCGGAAGAGCAATCAGGGTTCCCTGCCCTGTGGGAAGTCCAAGGACCGCCCACCTCCATCCAGGTCTAGTAAGGTGAGCTTTTGAAGTTATTTGTTTCCAACTGGAAAAGAGAATCTGGCCCAGTTAGTTAACTGTGGGCAACAGTGGATGTGTTTGCTAGTCCATAGTTATTCAAACAACTGTGCATTTGGTCGTTTGCAAAGCCTGGCCATGTTCTGGCATTTATTATCTGAATTGGAGTAAAATATAATGTGTTTTCCAAGAACCTTCTAATCTCTGAGTAAACAAACAACAACACAAACCAGACATTTAGAGAAATAAATATGCTGACTTTATATACTAAGTGACATATGTTACTGATAAAACTGTTTTCAAAGTGAATAACATGATGGTGTCAATGAATTCTGATGGAAAATATTGGCAAAGGCTTTGTGGGGAAGTGTAATGCTTCATTCAGATTTGAAATCACCCCAAGTGTTTTAATAGATGGGGAAGACAAAGTTTTTTGTTAAAATTCCTTCAATACTCTGTCTGAATCTGGTGCTCACTCCTTTCTATTTTTCTCACAGACCAGTTGAGTCCTCTGTTCCTCTGTGTAGGGGATGGCAGTTTCATTTCCACACTACCTGATTTCTGAGAGGCAGAACTTCCTAAGTGGTTTGTCTTTGCCTCTCTTCCATTTAAATATAAGTTTCAAGTTTTATGCACGAAGTCACGAATCTTGTGTCTTCTTTCCCAAAGCAACCAATCCAAGAAAATAATATTAAAGAAATGGAATGGAAACTACACGTTAAACTGAATGTGGGGGAAGGACTAGGGAGAGATCAGTAACCTTGAATGTCATTCAATCAGGGTCACATCTCAAAATAAGATGCTTGGAAATGTACATATGATTATAAGGAGATTCATGAATTTTCTCTGATGTACTCTTTTTGTCCTTTTAGGGAGTTTCTGATTGAGATGAGCAGAACACCAATGAGTTTTGCAATCTTTAATTTTTTAACTGGTCAAAGATGTCAACTCTGTATTTGTGCAACATAGTCAACTTGTATTAAACTTGACTGTCCATGATAGATTTATGCTTAATGCTTAAGCAGGCACATGCATTCATGGTGGAAACACACTGGACAATGGGAGTAGAATATTCTCTAGCATCTGCAAAGGGATTTGAAGAGGGGAAATCTGGGAATGCAAAAATATTATAGCCTTCTCCTTTATGCAAATTCAGAGATTAAAGGAAATGGGACACAAAGTTTAAAGTAAGAGCTCACTGACAAGATTAAGAATAGAGATGAACAAATATGCATTGAGTAAAAAATTTTAATGTCTTCAAATATTTAATTTAGTAAAACATTTGAGAAATTAGATTCTTTTACTTAACCCAAATATACATAAACTTTTTTTTAAAGTTGTGGTAGCTTGACTAGTGTCCACCTTAAACATCATCTCCTAAAACAAGGAATATATATTATATATTCCTTTATTTTTATACATATCTTTATATAATATATATTAATATATATGCCTTTATTTGGAGATAACTATCCTTTTAATGTGGGCATACTCTTTGTTTATTAGGATGGGTTATGATTGTCATTAGAGCCAAAGGAAACTAGCAAGAAATAAATGAGATGATAAGGACATGAAAGCAGAAATTAGAGTGATGTGTCAAGGGAAGAAGGGTGTTCCCAGGATTTCAGAGAGAGATAAAGCCTCAGTTGTGCTTTGAAGAATATTCATGGGATTATAGAGACAGACTTGTTCAGATCCTGATTTGGAGCTTCTGACGTATAGGGCAATGAGAGACTGGTGTGGGAAGTCCTTCTATATATGTGTTGTTCTTATTGGTTAATGGATAAATAAGCTGTTTCAGTCTGTGGCTTAGCAGAATAGAGCTAGGCAGGGAAAACTAAACTGAATGCTGGGGGAAAAAAGGTGGAATCAGTGAGATGCCATGTAGCTGCTAGAGGGGAAAGATGCAAGCTGCCAGTTGGAACCTTGCTGGTAGGCCACAAGCATTGTGCTAAAATATAAAATAATAGAAATGGGTTAATTTGATATGTAAGAGCTTGCTAGGAATATGCTATAGTGATTGGCCAAGCAGTGATTTAATTAATACAGTTTCTGTGTGGTTATTTGGGATTCTGGAAAGCCAGGAACGTACAAGTGGCTTCTTACAACAAGAGACTAGATCTATATTAATTATGAGTTAATTTTCTTGTCATAAAATACCTAACAAAGGCAACTAATGGAAAGCAAGGGTCATGCCTGCTCACTATCTAAGGCAACATAGTCCTTCATAGTTAGTGTGGTGCTTAGCTTTAATTGTCAGTTTGGCACAATCTAGAATCATCTGGCAAAGGAGTCTCAATGAGGAATTGTCTATATCAGATTGGTCTACAGGCATGATTATGGAGAATGATCTTGATTGCCTTGATAGAGGTAGGAAGACCCACCCACTGTGGGTGGGACCATTCCCTAGGCAGAGGATTATGAACTGCTATGAATGGAGAAAGTGAACTGAATCCTGGCATCCATGCATTAATTCATTGCCATTAACTGTAGGTGTAATGTGACGGGTTATTCTCAAGCACCGTGAGCTGAAATATATTCTTACTCCCCTAAATTGCTTTTATTTGGGACATTTTATCACAGCAATAGGAAACAAAACTAAGGCAGTGGGAATTGAATGTATGACTTCCTCCCATGACTTCCTCACTTATCAGTGGGTCAAGAAGGCAGAGTAGACATGGGGCAGGGCTACAACTTCCAAGGCTCATCCTCCAGAGGCCCACTTCAGCTACCTTGGCCCATACCTAATCCTTAGAGTCACATTATCTGAAGACCAAGTGTTTAAACATGTGAACCTTTGAGAAACAGTGTACATATAAACTATAACATTCACTATCACTTGGGGGGAAATTGTTATAGAAACCCTAGGAACTTAATACAGAGACTATATTTTACCAAGTTTTTTGTTTGTTTATTTTTCAGTATAGGGTCTCACTGTGTAGCTCTGGCTGTCCTGGAACTCACTCGGTAGAGCGGAACTGGCCTCAGACTCACAGAGATCTGTCTGCCTCTGCCTCCCAAGTGCTGGGATTACAGGTGTATCCCACTAGGCCCAAAGAGTTTGGGTTTTCCAAACTAAAGATTTTAATAGCACTGAGAATCACAATATTAAATGGAGTATTTGAAAAAGATTTATTTATTTAGGTTTTGTTTTGTGTATAGGAGTGTTTGCCTTGTTTGTATGAGAATCATGTGTGTGAAGAGCCAGTGGAGGTCAGAAGAGGGCATTATGTCTTCCAGAACTGGAGTTACAGACAGTTATGAGTGGCCACGTAGGTGCCATGAAACAAACCCAGGTTCTCTGGAAGAGCAGCAAGTGATCTTCATCACTGACTCATCACTCTAGCCCTTCAAGTGGAGTTTTGAGCCTGACGAGGTAAACAGAAGGCCACCTACTAGCAAGGACAGCATCTTGAGAGATTCTTGAGGCCCCTATTGCCAGCAGTGAAAAATGAGCAAATAATTTACGTGGATGGAGGACTTGACCAGCCAAACAGGGGAAAGAGAGATCATTGGTTTAGAAGGGGGAAGCTCACTTAGAGAAAGAACTACAAGCAGCTAAGTAATACTGAAAGTAAGAGAAATAATCTTCTCTAGGGAAGAGCCCACTGTCCCTTATCAGTTATCCAAAACCAAATGATCTGCCCTAGAAACATATACATACAATAATGTTGTACAGACTGAGCAGGTTGTATATCTATTTAGAAGAAGAGACAATGAATTTGAATAGCATAAAAGGGATGCATGGAAGAGGTTGAAGGGAGGAAAGGGAATGGAAAGATTATGCAATTATATTAGTTTCAAAAATTTAAAAATTATAACAAACAATTAACAATTTTTGTTTTTGAAAAGCGGTTTTCAGACTGTGGAGCTTCCTGCCGTGAGTACCTGACTTTGCAAACTCCATTTTTTTTTAAAAAAAAAAGCTTCATCTTAAGCCATATAATGAGTAGGGACTGATCTCAGCTCCAGAAATATGCTGTGATAGTGGAATTTGAACAGATAAACCTAAGAAATCGCCAATTAAGGAGTAGGGCCATAAAATGTAATGATGTCCGGTTGTTCCTGTGTGGTATCCAATCCTTGAAGATACCTTGTCAGTAATTTATAGCTCTTCATTAGAGTTTTGCACCCCAAAACTGACCAATGGTTTCAGGCACTACCTTACCCTGTGCCCTCCTTACCCAATCCCAAGACAAAGTGTCATGAACTCCCCAGTTGCAGCTTTTTCCCCTTTAAAAGTTCTCTCCTCATTGGGCTCATTGCCATTGTAGCAGCATAAATAAATGCAGGCAGATATTAAAGAATATATACAGCTTTAATGGTTAAATAAACTTACAGAGTCATTTTCTCAATGTGCTAGAACACTGAAAAGGGGGCTCTAAACTCAAATTTGTAAAATAAAGACCCTCATGTACTTTACATCAGAATCCGGTTCAAAGGATTTTTTTTGGGGGGGGGGGAGGTTCATAGCCATAGGCATAACACTGCAAGTTGTAGAGAGGTCTCAGGATTGTAGGTCTTAGAGTCATCACCTGTTTTGGTGAGGCAGACTTTCTGATAATATAGATGATTTTGAGCTATCTCTGTTCCTTATAAGAAACTCCTCCCCCATACTGCTGTTAATAATCGCAAAAAACTACTCCTCAATTCACAAAATTGGACTTTTGTGCAATTGTTATTTTGGTCTATTGTGTGCTCCCTTTATGGTGTGCGTTGACATGTGTGGTTACAACTTCTCAGGAAAATCTACTACCCAACAAATTCTCAACAGCTCAGGGCTTCAGATGCACTATAGTCAAGGGAAGCCTGTAGTAATAAGAGCGGTGGGCTGCGTCCCCGGCACCCGGCCGCCCCCACAGCTAGCTTTACCCGAAATTATTACATGGAAACTGTATTCTTTTAAACACTGCTTGACCCACTAGTTCCAGTTTCTTATTGGCTAGCTCTTACATATTAATCTAACCCATTTCTATTAATCTTTGTAGCCCACGAGCTGGCTTACCAGAGAAGATCTTAACCTGTGTCTGTCTGGAGTGGGAGAATCATGGCGACTCCCTGATTCAGCTTCTTTCTCCCAGCATTCTGTTCTGTTTTTTTCGCCTACCTAAGGGTTGGCCTATCAAATGGTTCTAGGCAGTTTCTTTATTAATAAGAAATCACTCCCTCATCATTTCCCCTTTTTCTGTTTAAACAAAAAAGAAAGACTTTAACTTTAACATAGTAAAATTACATATAACAAAACTGTTATCAAGCAAGAATCACAGTTACAATATTTATATCTACTTTATCTTTTATCATAACTAAGGAAAACTATAACTATCTATTCATTTTTCAACTCCATCAAAGACTCCAGAAGGATATAATACTACCTAAATAAACAAGAAATCCAAAGCTCTAGAAATGACAGAGATATCTCGCTGCCTGTAAGGGGCATAATTTTGCTAAGCTGTATGTGTGTGTGCCAGTCAGTTCATGGCGCAAGCATTTTGGGGTAAAATATCAAATGCCTTGGTTAATTTTTCTTCTGAGTGTACCACCATCTTGCCATTTAAAATTTATTCGGCAAATTTAAAGCATAGTTGGGGGCATGGATATTTGCATGACTTTGATCTCAGTTTATGAGAGTGTTCACCTATGAAAATGGCACATATTTAATCTGCAGTTCAATTCAGCTCACCCCTAAGTTGTGCACTGAATGTCAGTGAACTGGTATTCTATGTGATATTTTATTTTGTTTGCTTGAAGTACTGAAGATGGGACTCCTACCTTAAGCATGTTTGTAAATGCTCTCTATAACAGAGCTACACCATAGTCCTTGAAATATTTTACGTTAAAAATCAATTTTCTCCTGTGGTCTAGGGATTTCTCTTCTAAGTGGTCCAGCTGTGCATCCCTTAGGCTCAGAAGGAGCTTACTGCTAAAGCTGATATACACAGGCTGGCGTCCATGGATAGGAGGAGGTAACTATAACTAGCAATGATGTCTATGCTGTGATGACTTTGTGTATTTTATATAGAGTGAGTTGCTTAAAGACTTTCACTGACAAAGGCAGTTGAATTTTTTTAAGTGATTAAAATTACATTTTTCTGTTATTGTAGCCACAACTTGGTTGTGCTAAGACAGCTGGGACCAGCTGATGAGACAGCAAACAAAAGCCTAAGGTGTTAATTGAAACTGCTGTTGCTGTGACAAACATGGCTGAAAGCAATTTAGGGTACTAAAGGGTTTCCTTTATTCTTCAAAATCACAGTCTATATTGAGGAGGAACCCAAGCAAGAATGTAAGGTCGTCGGATGCCCTGGAGCTGAAGTTGTAGGCTATTGTGAGCTGCACTGTGTAGGTGCTAGGTACTGAACTTGGGTTCTCTGTAAAAGCAATATGCACTGTTAATGGCTACATCATCTCTCTATCTCCTAGACTTGAATTTAAATCAACTTGGGGCTGATGGTTCAACATTCCTTGGTTTTGCTTTTGTTCATGTTATGCACATAGCAGTGTCTAGCTGTCCTGCCGGTCTCCTTTCTTTAAGCCTCCTCCTTCTTCCTTTCTTTCCCTTTGAGAAACATAAAAATAAAAGATGACAGGAAAAAAGTAAAAATAAAAAAAAATAAAAAAAAATAAAAAAAGGAAAAAAAGATGACAGGAGCTCTGCTGGTTAGTTTTTGTTAGGTTGACACAAGCTAGTTTCATCTGGAAAGAAGAAACCTCAGTTGAAAAAAAAATGCCTCAATAAGATTGACCTGTAGTCAAGTCTGTAGCATTTATTTTTTTGGTTAATAACTGATGTGGGAGGGCATGGTTCACTATGGGTGGTACCACCCCCTGGGATGTTGGTCCTGTGTTATATAAGAAAGCAGGTTGAACAGCCATGGCGAGCAAGCCAGTAAGCAGCATTTTCTCATGGCTTCTGCTTTAATTCCTACCACCAGGTACTTGCCTTGAGCTCCTGCCCTGACTTTGCTTCACGATAGACTGTGATTGGGACATGCAAGTAAGCCAAATAAACTCTTTCCTTCCCAAATTGCTCTAGGTCATGGTACTTTATCACTCTAACCAAAGCCAAATGGATAGGACCCTATAAAATATTGAAGATACAATACAGACATATCTTTGACAGATGAAGTGTATGGCATGATGAGAATAAGATTTAGATTTTGCCATCATGAAGAAATATTTATTAGATAGGATTATAGAATAACAAAAGTGATAGAATGAATCTCTACACACACACACACACACACACACTCACACACAGGTACACAAGTTTATAGAACAGGTTTACAGGCTGGGGTCCAGCTACTCCAAGCATGGCTCTCATCTACCAATGTAAATCCAATAGTCATTCAGTCCAAGAGCCTGAATGTCTCAGTGATCTTCAGTGTATGCCAGAGTCTGGAATTAGGAGGTTATAATGCAGGCGAAGGAAGGACCTTGATTGTGAGAGGGAGAACAGCAAGCAAAGAACAAAACCTTCCTTCTACCATGTTCTTTATTTAGGCCACCACCAGCTGGTGTGACATAGATTAAAGGTGGCTTTTCCCACCTAAAAAGATCTGCATTAAAGATGGGTCTTCCCACTTCAAATGATTTAATTAAGGAAAACCCCTCACAGGTGTACCCAGACGTTTGGGTCTTGGTTAATTCCAGCTGTAGCCAAGTTGACAACCAATAATATCCATCACAAGTTATGACTCAACAGAGTTCGGAATAGGAGCTTAGTGTTTGTTTGGCAGCATGAGTTTTTACTCAGTAGGTAACTTCTTCAGTTATCAGCTCTACCTGTGAAGGTGTTATCACTTTTATGGGACAAAAATTAAACAGAGAATGAGCCTTTAATATTAAGCCATCAGTCTTAAAATTTAATTATATTATTTCTGGTTATTCTCATGGCTAGATTTCAAGCCACAACAACTGGGAAAGTGTTTATTATGACATCATGGTTTCCAGTAATTTACAAGATTAAAGTAGACCTCACAAAGACTTTTCACAGCAGTATTTGTAAAAAACACATCAGAACATCACATCTGAGGTCTAATTAAGACAATCCATAAGTAATTAATACAAACTCCTATTTTGAAAGTGCACAGAGAGGGAAATGAAAATCTTCCTCAGTTTGACAATTCAAGGCTGAAGCAATTTCAATCCCTTTCATCAAAACAGCTTCTTCGTGTGATAAAGACTGCATTAAAAAACATGAGGTTTCATATTGATTCTCTCTATCTCCATGGGTCTTCATCATTATGCATTATGTCTTCAATCTTCAGAATTCACAGGATTGTTGCCGGGAGAGCAAAATGACTGGAGCATCATTTTTGATACAGGCTACAATCTGCAAGCTCAGTCCGAACTGTTTTGTGGTGAGTAGTTACTTGAAATTCATATTTAAATTGCTCTTCACCCACACGTTGGAATGAAGCAATTTAAACCCATAAAATTAGAGTTAAACAATGTCACCTCAATAGCATCCATCAGAGATCATTGCCTACTTAAAAAGAATCGAGTAAGCAATCAAGTCAACAACTGTTTCTACTTCATATTTTCTTACAGCTTAAATGGCTGTTAAGGTGCACCAGTCCATGCACAAATACATGTAGTAAGTGAAGCAAGAAAGTATATTTCTATACTTAATTACTTCTTAAAGCTTGTTATTTGCCCTGTAAGAAGAAGACAGAAAGTAAAGAGCCCAAAAGAACTGTCCTGCCAAGTGTAGAGCCCTGCATCTGGAAACTGGAGATCTGGAATCTGGAAGAACATTCTTGGTGTCCTGAGGTTTCAAGATGAAAAGGTTAGGTTATATATCTGTGATATTTAATCTTGTCAGTGCTACAGTCCTCAGCTGTTTGTGGATGTTTGTGTTGTATACATGTGTGTATGCTAAGTGTGTGTGTTGTGTGTATAAGAATCCATGTGTGTTGTTTATTTGTCTTGTAAGTGTATATGTGCTATGAGTGCATGATGTTGTGTGCATATATCAGTGTGTGTGTTATAGGTGTTGTTTGAATGTATTTATGTTGTGTGTTGTGTATGACTGTATATATTTTGGACTTTTCTGTATGTTCTTTGCATGTATATGTTTGTGTGTATATGTGTTCATTGTATGTGCATGTTGCATGTATATGTGTATATGCTGTGTATGATTGTGTATATGTATATGCTGTGTTAGTGCATTTATTTCTTCTGGTGTTTTTAACATTTAGATCTATGCCAGCATTCATCATTGGACAGGCAGTCTTCCAAGCACTTTCCATATGGTAACTAGTTATACTAGCCAGGGCTGACTTATTTTCCAGACTGGATTGTTTGTTCAGAAAATAAATAAAAAAATAAAATCCATTTTACCTATTCAATGACTCACAACATTCCGAGTTCCCCTTCACAGAGAGCTGGTCACACAGCAAACACAGTCAAGAGCAGAGCAATGAATTAATGCATGCTGCTCCTCAGCTTGTGTCTCCATTTTATACTGGCTAGGATTTTTTCCACAGTTAAGACAGGTTTTCCATATCAATTGGCACGGTCACGACAAGGCTAATTTAAATTTAGCTGATTCCTCATGTTGCGCCCAGAGGCTTGCTCCCTACGCATCTTACTGAGTTGATACTAACCACCACAAATGCCTTATCACATCATGCCCATTGTTGATAGTGACAGGAAACTTGTTAATGTTGCAAATATTACAATACGTATATTTTACAAGCTTTTCTATCTAGTCAGTCATTGATGCACTCTGGGATTGGTTCTACAGCTCGTCCGTTGTGACTAACAAGTCTGTGAAGACAGGGGAGCAGCAATCCCTTTGACGAATTGGTTTCATTTCCTTCAGTACACACCTACAAGTAGGATCATAAAAGTTATTGATAGGATATAAAATTCATGATGTGAATTAGTTGTTTATCATCATGACTCTCTATTCGATCTGTTTTAAAATGTGTATAACATATTGCTTTATGATCTGTACAAGATCAGATCAGTTAGACTTTCAGCATGGATGAGGAAGGGGATTCCAAGACACACTTGTCTTGCTGAAGAGTTTTTGGCAGTTGATGGATACTGGGGAAGGGAACGTCACTTTCTTCAGGTAATCATGTTATTGGTAGGATGTCCATGCACTTACAGACAGCACTAGTTGACTCAGTGGGATGCATATGAATAAGACGTGAATTAGGGATGGTGTTGAGGCAAACCAGGGGGAATTGGAGTGGAGGCGTGAAGGGTAGATATGAGGAAGATACATTGTATATATACATGAAAATTCCAAAGAATAAATAAAAATATTATTGAAAACAAAAAAAATCAATCCCCTCAACCAAATATACAAGGAAAATAGTTAATGAATTTCTTTTTAAATGTGGATAACATATCCAACTTTTTAAGACAATCATCATCATTGTCAGCAATTACAAGAAACAAAGGAGACTGTAGTTGTGGGGTGAGCAGTGGGATAGAGATCCACAGTAGGCACTGAATTTGAGTTACATTTTAAGTTTTAGTTTTAATTTTAGTTTCAGTCATCTCCCACCTGACTCACTGTGTTCCAGATCAGGATACACTCAGCAGTCACAATCCATGCCTGACCCTTGTGGAAATAAACAAAGACGCAGCAAATGAGAAAAGAAGGGGACAATTAACCAGCTCCAGTTACAACAGGAAGACAAAGATCATCACTTGGCTCAGAGAGACCCCAGGAAGCAAGAGCAGTAGGGAAACATGACAAAAAAAAGGAGCAGGTGTGCCCAAACTGGGAGCTGTAAACTTGGGGCAGCTGTGCCAAACAGGCTGAGTCTCCTGTGTGTCTGCTTCTAGCTGTAGATGTAGCTTTCTCGGGTTGGTGCTGAGAAGGAAATACATACCCCCAATAGAGAAACTGGTGGTTATCAGCCAAGCCTTGTCCACTCAGAGACCATTTTCTCAGAAGTAAATCTCTGATACATGGATTGAGGCTAGTGAGAGCAGTCGGATGGCCTATAGTGTGACTGCTCCTGGGATCATATGGAAAGCTAGGCCACCTGGGCTCACTCCTGGAGGTCCCAGATCCAGGTATTGGTGATTGTCCTTTAGGACAGTGAGACTTCCATCTTACAATCACACTGACACTCCGACTACGAACTATACTAGAAGTTTCTTTGCTTTTGTACATTTCAGTACCCACCTGAGATGACACCAGGATATAGTCACAGATCTGAACAACCCACTGACAGCATCCGTGGGCCTTTTCCTTTGTTTCCAGGCTCATAAGAGCTCTTGTCAGGGGTTTGTGCTTTCTCTAAGATTAAGAGCTGTGTTTTTTTTTTTTTTTTTTCCTTCTCTACATGTCTTTGGCTGCGTGAGAGCCGAGCTGGTTATTGTTTGTTCAGAGAAATCTTCTCCCTCCCTTCCTCCAGAATCAGCTCATCTAGTGCCCTCTTCGAGATCACTGGGCTCTTCATATAAAATAACAGAATGCGCTGTGACAAATTCTGCCACAGTACGTCATTGTATTACCCCACATATGTGTGTGTGATATGCGTATGCATGTTTTCATTTAATACGTACATACATATGCTGAGCGTTCATGTGGAGGCCTGAAGGTGACATTGGATCTTTGCTGTTTTTATTTAGACAGGGTCTTTCAGTGAATCTGGAGCTCACCAGTCATGGCTCATAGCCTAGCTGGTTAGCTCCCAGGCTTCTCTATGCTGCCTCCTGAGTGCTAAGATTGCCGGTAGTCATCACTCCTGCACAGTTTTTCATGAGTGCTGGGAACCCAGACTCTGGCCCTCATCTTTCTCAGCAAGCACTTTATCCATGGAGCTCTTTCCTCAGCTCCCTGTGACCTCATCTCAGTGTGAGTTCCTGCCATTCTAGACAGTGAGCTTATCAAAGCCATGTGCCGTTCGTTCTGTTTGTCCTGATCCTGGCCCTCTATCAGCACATTATCAATGCCCAGCACCAATTGAGAGAGGGGAATTGGAATCAATATTTTTAGACTTCTTTTGGAAAGTTCCTCCAACACGCCACATGGTATGAAAATGTGACCTTAGAATTGAACACTGGAAGATCAACTCAAGTGGCCAAGCGGAACAGATATGATTAAAGTATTTTGAATGTGTCCTCATGACATTTCAGAAAATGTCTCTATTCTGAGGTTATGAATTGAGGACATTTGAAAGCAAAGCTTGTGCCCTGCCTGACATTCAAACCTGGAGTAAGGGGTTCTTTTTAGCAACATTTGGGTTGTTCTATGGAACAGAAACATCCTCCTGTTCCTAATTAAGGTTTTCATAATAAGAAACATGCACACCGAGGTAAGAACCAGTCTTCGTGCAGATACTGAATCTCAAAGAAATAACTTTGATTTAAGGGGCTTTAGTTTCTGAGCTCTCAGTAATTGCCAGTGATGGAAATTTGTTCACATATTGGGCATTGGTGGTGGCAAGAGAATATTCTTGGGTAAAGATCAAAGAACATCATCCCACTGAGGGAAAGCCAACCAAAGCCTTGGCAGAGAACTAAAGGGCTGGGGGCATGGTATAGTGGGTAAAGAGCTTGCTTCATAAGCAAGAGTATCTGAATCTATATCCCCAGTACCCACGTGAAAAACTAAGCAAGGTAATCACAGTGCTGGAGAGATAGAGAAACAAGGATCACTGGGGGTTTCTAGCCAACCATTCTAGCCAATTGGTGAGTTTCAAAAACTATGATAGAGGAAGGAACCTGGTGATGACTTCTGATCTGTATACACATGCATCCATACCTCTGCATACAGAAGAACATGTATACAACACACACACACACACACACAGAGAGAGAGAGAGAGAGAGAGAGAGAGAGAGAGAGAGAGAATATATATTTATTGTTTTAAGGTAAAAAGCATCTTTGTATTAGATACCAATTTAGAAATGAGTTTGTATCTAATTATGTTTAGGACTCTATGTTAATTTTAGTTCAAAGTCCTTGAACTATTAATTCCATGTCTTATTTTCAAACATAAACACATATTTAAAAAAATACAGTGTTGTGGTTTGAATGTGAAATGTCTCCTGCAGGCTCACATTGGAAAATGTTATCCCCAACTGGTGCTGCTGTTATGGGAGGTTCTAATGGACTGGAGAAAGTGATTAATGGTATAGGGTTTGAGGTGTATACTCCCAGCTCACTCCCATCCTTTTCTCCGCTTCCTGATCCACCCAGCTTTGAACAGTTACAAACCACCTCTGTCCTGGTGCCTTCTCTACCATGATCGACTGTATCACCTGAAACCATGGGTCAGCATACATCTTTCCTCCCTTAAGTTATATAAGATCAATATTTTATCAGGTGAAGGGGAAGGATACAGGTCACATGGAAATAACCTCAGCTTCTGAACTGCTAGGAGGAATCCTTTCTGAAGTCATAAAATTATAAATTGACAAGATTTTGGGAAGAGGTGCATCTATATATCTTTCTCAGAGATAAGCCAAACTACCATGTGTGTTTCCCAACAGTTCACCTCCAACAAGCTCTGTGGGGCTTTTGTTGTTTTGTGTTTTACTGGAAACCTAATTACTATCGTATCATTAGTTAGCAACAGCACTTCACCCAAATTAATCCATTATTTAATTAATACTTACATAATTTTTTAACTGTCGAGGCAATTTGGTAAAGAATAACAGATGCTCGTGTGTATAATTGAGAGTGTACCAATTAAGCTCGTCAAATTTGACAAATTGCAGAAAAAGATAATAGATTCAGGGAGATACTTATTGTTTTGTTTTGTACCTCACAGCTGTGATGCGGAGTGGAATAAAGGAATCCAGTATCTGAAAAATCATGCTAGGGTTAGTTATGACTCTTTCTTGCTCTTGGAGGTGGTGGCATTGAAATGCTGCTTTACATGGGTCTAGAAAATGTGGTCTAATCTGCTGGGTATGGCTTCCACATGTTGCTCTATTACATTATTTTAAAGGTTTTGTTCACTTCTCTTTATAGGTTTGTGTATGTTTATGTCAGGAGAGATGACTGTGCATGAAGTACCCAGGGAGGACAGAAGGGGGCGTTAGATTCCCAGAGCTGGAGCTAAAAGTACTTGTGAGCTGCCTGACACCCATAAGTGCTGTAAACTGAATATGGATCCTCTGAAAAGTGCTTTTCCATCTTTCAGCCCTCTATATGTTTTTATATCATTGTCTACCAACACCCCGATTTGCTAGGACTATTCAAGACTAATTTTGGCCAGTACTGAAGTCATCTAACTAAAGGAAAATGAGCACTTTATTTTTCAGCAGAGAGCAATGGGCTATGTGAGTCTCAATGTTGTCCCTGTTTCATCAGTGCAAAGACAAGGATGGCAACTTGTGATTGGCCTTCTTGTTTGGATCTCTCAACCATTCTTCAGGCAGGACCATGGACAGCAGCCATCTTTCCCAGAGAGGACCCCCTTGATTCTCCAAATCATGTCCACACAGTTTCCAGGGAGTCACTATCAAGTAGACTATATTCTATGTTTTCTGGCATCTTAATATTATACCAGACTGACCTCTCAAAAATTATTTAGGTCCCATATCTGTTTCCTATCATTTTTGTCCTTATCTACACTCTAGGTATTGAAATAATTCTAGAAGTGATGAAGAAGTGAGAATATCTATTACTCAATTTATGATTGATTCGAGAGGGGTGGAAACATGCTATCAGATATTAATGAAACTTCAAATCTCATGTTACGAAGGTAATCCTAGCTTCTGAGCCTTTTTTATTTCCCAAGTCCCAGATAAGCTGTTGGAGGTAGAGTGGAGAATAACAGGGGAGAATGAAAGTTGGCATTGCCCTACAGCAGTATTCTCAGCTCTCAAGCATGGCCACTGAGCTATGGTTCCTATTTCTTTCCCTAGCTTCTCCTCCGTGCTCCAACACCACATGGAGTATGGTCAAGTGTGCATTATCATATGTTTCTTGTTCTGGTGACACACTCCCCTAGTTCCTGCCCAGTCTATCCTCTCCTCAAACCTTGAACTCTTCCCTCTCATCTGGCAGAGAACCCTGCAATGAGGTCTAAACGTACTTATGAACCCATTGCTTATCACCATCACTGTTTTTCTTACTAACCTTCCTGATGCTCCCTTGTCTGTTTGATTGTTCTCATTCCTGTGTCTGTCTCTTATACCTCAGGTACAGGAGCACCAGTTCTGACTTCACCTCTTCTCCTAGGTCATCACTCCACTTTGCTCTTCAATCTGTTTGCTTTTAATGTCTGCCCTGAGTAAGGGAGTCAGCTTCCCTTTACCTAGCCAGAGTTTCCTCTCATCTCACTATTCACCTTACAGAAGGAACTCATTTAAGATATTTAGTAAGATTTGACGGCGGTGAAATAGGCCATCAGTAGAGGTATTTGGGTATTTGCCATAAATGACCACATTTGGTGACTTAATTTATTCTCATTTTATTAGTCAATATTGTGGTATTAGTTTTATGTCAACTTTATGCAATCTAGAGTCATTTAGGAAGAGGAACTCTCAGTTGAGAAAATGTCTCCATAATATTGGCCTACAATGAATGCAGGAAGACCTAGTCTGCTGTGTATGTTGCCACCTGTGATCTGGTGGTCCAGAGCTTTGTAAGAAAGGAGGCTGAGCAAGTTATAAGGTTCAAGCTGGTACTCAGTGCTCCTCCATGGCTTCTTCTTCAGTTCCTGTCCCCCAGGTTCCTGCCTTGAGTCCCCTCACTGACTCCCATCAGTATGAATTATAACCTGAAAGTTGTAAACTACAATCACCTTTACTCCCCAAGTTGTATTTAGCCATGGTAATTTATCACAACAATAGGAAATCTAACTAAGGCACTAGAAATGTTATAATCACAGGACTTAAAATACTTCTATCTAAAATATTAATGTTCCAATATATTTGCTTCATTGGGTTAAAAAGAAAAAGGAACAGATAGATTTGTATAAGTCTTAGACATTCCATGGCTCAGGAGAAATTGGCATAAATATCACTATTCCAAGTGCTACACTCTTAACCCTTTTAAAACTAGAGGGCCAGTACAATCAATACCTACATTATTAGACACTGAAAGTTGACCTCTTCACACAGCTTCAGATATTGATCCGAATGCCAAGAATAATGAGCACAATCCATTAGGGGTCACAGAACATTCAATTAGATTATAAATGAACTCAGTATGCTGCCTGCTTGTGTAGTAGAACTTAATAAATATTTATTAAGATAATTAGGTAATGCTATTTGGAATGTTTTATTTATTTTAAAGTGTTTCTGATTTTTAAAAATATTTTCACAGTGCTACCCCTCTTTCTGTAGTTTTCAGTTCTGAATTCTCTTTTTTCTGCATTGCTTGCTCCAGCCTCTGCTGGTGAAAACCTAATAATTTTTATGTGAAAAATGATAGACTCAGCAAAGAATTCATGAAGAGAAAAAATAATTTTAACTTCTGGATGGGGTGTTGAGGTGACTCTGAACTTCATTATTTTTCATGTTTTTATGGTTTCCATAATAAATAGAATAACCTCATGACTATTTTAAAATGCTTTAAAAAACTTAAATGGTCTGACTCATAGGTTGCTAAATTAATATTCTAATGCTAGTTCTTGTTCTGGAGACATTATTAGCAAGCTATAACTGTTACAGGTGATATTTAGATACATAACAAAATTGTTAAACTTAGTTAAGCTGTATTGCTAATGTCATGGGTTTACTAAACTCAGATAGAGAGATATTACATCTTAGTCTCTAGTAACAGTGTAAGAAGATTCCAGAACAACTGGACTTTTCTTCTAACCAGAAGTGGTTACCCAGATGAAGGCACCCTTAGCCCAGTAACTACAGTCATTCTGTTTAATTAGATAAGGATTGTTTCTTTCTGGAGGGCTTTACAGGTGAGCATTTCTTCCCCACTATGATCAGGATATGGCCTACCAAACTCACACTTTGAAGAGAGCACCTTTGATTCTCTCATTTCCGGCTGAATTCTGAAAGCCAGACATTGTGTGGAAATTGATGTGGGGACCAGCCCACACCAAGCAGGATCGTTTAGTATGCTGCAGGTGTAGGCAGCTTCCCTTTGAAGTCTGTTCAAGGGAAAGTCGCATGCTTTGCAACCACATCGAGCTCATTCTTCTGGACGGCACTCAGAGTTTATCAATTTGTGGAGGTTATATCCAGAGCAAAACTACAAAGAATTTCAATCTGCAAGCACACATGCCCTTTGCTGTGTGGGGGCATTCAGCTAAAGTAAGTGCTCTAGGTGGGGATGAGCAGACACAAAAGAAAGGAGAACCAAGGACAATATTGACTTAACCACTCTAAACGCATACTTCACTTTTATTCTCTCATTTATAGATCGAAGTGTCTGGTTATCATCATACTTATCATCCTCTCACTTGAAATGTGTTCTGTGCCTGGTAATTTTGGGATGATGGTGGTAATGGTGATGATGGTGGTGACAGTGATGGGGATTAATGATGGTGGTAGTGATTGGTGGTGATGGTGGCAATGATGATGGTGGTAGTGGTGATTAATAGTGATGGTGATGATGATGGTGATTGATATTTCTGATGTTGGCAGTTATGTTGAAAATGGTGACAAGATGATTGTGTTTTCTATAAGGCAGATGATTATAATGATGATTGGTGGTAATGATGATGAAATGTTGCTGGTGGTTGCTGCTGATGATAATGATGAAGAAGATGACAATGCTGATAAGATGTTTGTTTTCTGGATATGTATTCTCACAATTCTTAGAGCACTTTTATAATTCATGTTTAGGACTGTATAATCATAGGGACCACATTGTTAGTACCACCATTTATTCATTGATGTTTACCACTGGAAGCAGCTACAAATGTCCAAGACTTTGTGAAATATTTATAACCACTTCGGTGACTCCTGAGTGCATATTCCAAGAATGCTTGTGAGAACATCTAAGTTCTTAGATTAATCCTTAATTTGTTCTCCGTCATTGTTTCTTCTGTTACCACTACCAACACTACAAATAAGCCCGCATGGGGTGGGGCTGAGGGGTTCCTAGCAGCACATTCCTGCCCTCTTGACTCCAGCTTCATGTCTAAGAAGAAGTCTGACTCCAACAGCAGTTGGCATAACACTTTGATACATAAATCATCAATCCAAAGTTTCCCATTGGAAACACATCTGTCTTTCCTGTTCCATTTTGACTAGAACTTAGAAACCAGCTAATAGACTCTGAGGAGTGGTTTTCAGGACAGAACTGGAGTACATCATCTGTTCTATTTTATGCGGTATTCAAATTCCTTTGATTAAATTTCTGTCTTTCTTTCAGGGCTATCTCTTTCCCATGAAGCCTTCATCACCAAGGGCTTTGGTAAGGTCAGGAGGTCACTGTCTTAACTTTTGCTATGGCACAGTATAATATTCACATCAGAGAGTTATCAGTTTATCTGTAATTAATTATTCACTCTGTGAGTAGATATGATTCCTCACTTCATTTTTATTAAAAAAACAAAACACAACAAAAAAGACAAGGTGTTACTATGTAACCCATTCTTACCCCTTAAAACTCAAGATCTTTCTTACTCAGCCTCCTGAGTACTGAGATTTGAGACATGCATAGGCATGGTTGGCTTACTTCTCTGGCTTGTGATTTCATCAGTAAAGTGAATCTCTCTTTCTCTTTCTCTCTCTCTCTCTCTCTCTCTCTCTCTCTCTCTCTCTCTCTTATACAAAATGATTCAATTTTCTAAAGGCAGCACTCAGAGTGCTTCTCTGTCACCATGATAATACAGGAAGGCCTTTTCCTGGGGTGACTCAGTGAGCCCTGAATGTTCTGGAGGAGCAAGGAAGATAATTGGTTCTAGGTCCAAACAAGCTAAAAAAAAAAAAAAGGGAGGGGGATAGATTTTCTTAGATCTCTCCCTGCCCCAGAAATTTTCTACCTCAGAGACAAATGAAGTGAGGTGGACAATAGGTAGAAAATAGTTTAAAAAACATGAGCTATATCTGCCGATAAAGCAATTAAGGTGTGTGATACATATCAATTTCAAATCTGTGAAAGCACTGGCCACTATCTTTACTGAGCTTAACATTTTTTTCTATAGAACTTTGTGATTTGTAACTGAAGCATCATAAATCCTAGGGAATGATGATATTCTAATGGGACTAGTGGGAAAGATCACTGTGGGCAGTAGAGAGTGTCTTGGGTTTCGTATATTTCTAGATTATAAAACATAATACCATCCAGAATCCTATGTTTAGAAACTCAAGAGTATTTTTGGCTGTGGAAACGCTGAGAAGTAGTAGCTCTTGGGAGGAAGTAGGTCACTGGGGAAGGAAGGGCCTCTGGAGTCATGTCTGGCCCTGAGATCCTGTATTACTCTCTGCTTCCTGTCTATGGTGACTAATCTCTACACCCACCACTCCAATTTGAATAGACTGAGCCCTCTGAAAGCATGAATCTTTTCTCTTTAAATTCTTTATATCATAGGTTTTTTTTTCATGGTAACAAAATTAACAACATGGTATGTAAAAAAGTTAAATGTCATCTGAAGCCAGTGTGTCCACATGTCCAGAGAACAGTAATCTAATAGCTGCAGAACTGGAGACATAGCTGGGGAGGTGGCTCAGGGAGGACCTGAGGCTCAAGATCCCTACCACACATATAAAGCCCAGGTGAGGAGGTGCACAGTTGGAACCTCTGCACTGGGAAGGCAGAGATAGGTACAGACTGCTGGCTAGCCAGTCCAGATGAAATGCCATGATGCAAGGATCATTGAGAGATGCTGCCTCAAAAATAGCATAGAGAGCAACAGAGGCAGACATTTGACACAGATGTTTACCCCCACGCACACAGATATACACCTGAGCACACAATATAGCACATATACATACATATACCTGTGCACACAGATACACTACATACACACATACACCTATGCATAAATATATACCAATACATACACTGGCATACACACATGTATACACAGACACCATACACACACACACACACACACACACACAGAAGCATAAATTACAGTATTATCATTTCTTCATCTCCTCCACAGTTTGGTGACTTGAGTTCAGGAAACAGGTTTGTGTTCGAGTCTCTCATGATGTACACTCACATTTCTATACATAATAGCCTCACAAATAACCTTGTATTTGTGGGAGAAATGGGGTAAATGCTAATTTCCCTTAGAAAATTTATCTGTCTGTGTACCTGTGACTCAGCCATAGTTTCTCACACTCCTTTCATTTTCTTGGCCTTCAATTACTGCTAAAGGCTCTACTTGAGCTAGTCTCTCAGGAGTGAGCTGAGTCCTCATGGCGTCAAGAGCTGGAAAGGGTACCCTATCATTTCCTCTTTCTGATACTATGTTGCCCTCCCCTGCCTCCTGCTGTGATGTGTTCCTTACTTTCCTGGCTGTGCTATGATGTGTCCCTTACTTTCTTATTTCATCTTCCTGACTTCTGTCCTATTAACCTTGTTCAATTCATCCAGGTGGCTGTTTCTGAATTAAGGCTCATCAAATTTCTTCCTTTTAGTCTAGAGACAGAGACTAATAAACGTGGCCTTTAGTTTCAGAAGCTGATGGCAATCCCGAGCCTCATTTTCTAAGGGCTTTGTCCTGCCACTTTCTGTTAAATAGAATTCATGGAAATGCAGGGGAGTCTCTCAGATGGGGCTATGCTGTTGCAGGCTCAGGGGCTGTACGAGAGAACAATCACTGGATAGGTCAGACAAGCTCAAGATTTCAATCTGAGGGAGTTTTTCTACGTTAGAATTAGTTCTGTGGGAAAAAAAAAAAGGCTGTGCCATGCTACTTGACATTAGTAATAAAAGTCTGAGATGAAGGAAGCAGGAGATTGGAGGGGAATTCTTATTAGAGGAGATTGATAGAAGGCATCTTTCCATACTCAAATATGTCAAGGAAAGATTGTATCTTAAACAACCACTGAAAAATGCTATCAAAATGCAGACTGAGTAAACCCTTGCAGAGAAACAAATTGTAAGTAGTCAATATGACAGCATGATGTTAGTGCCTGCCTAGTGCAATAGCCATGCTAGCCGTCAACAGATGTTTATTCATGCATGCTTGGATATATGGTCTTGATCTTACTGGAAAGTATTGTGTAGGGGAGCAGTTGTGTGTTATTGATAATTGAATGTTATTAGATATAATCTCACATTTGTGTGTGCATGCACAAATACACTCTTAGTATATGCACCTATTTATCTGGGTGCACATCCATGTACATATGTGTAGAGGCCAGAGAAGGACAGAATGTGGTCTTCTCTATCACTCTTCACTTTATACCTTTGAGGCAGGGTCTCTCACTGAACCTAGAACCTGCTGCTTTTCTATTATACCGAGTGACTAGCAAGCTCCAGGGACCCACCTATTTCAGATCCCTCAGTGATAGGCTAGTTGTAAATACAAATGGCCACCCTCAGCTTTTATGCGGGTGATAGGGGATCTAACCTTAAGTCCTATGCTTGCATTGGTATGTAAGGTTTCTTACATACTAAACCATCTCCCTAGCTCTAACCTTTCCTTTTTCCGTGTCATTTTTTTCTTGAGGATAACATGAGATCATGCATCTCACCTTATTTGGTTGTTAAATGAAGCTTTGGATTGCATTACTTTCAGGAAAAGTTGCTAAGAGGAGCATAATAGGAACAGATAAATATCTGCTTGTTCTGAAGATCAAGCTGGGCAAAAGGCTAAGGGCTCTAGGAGGGTTTGCTGTCACATGGTTAACTGCTAGTCTCACCCTTCATCACATGAGAACAGACTGCAGAATTGGGAAATGTTCCTTGGAAAATGCATGGGTATTTCCCCTTCTGTTTTTTGACATGTATTTTCTATATGTTAGGGCACATGAGTCAGGAGAGCCCTCAGAAAGTTACTCAGATACCAGTCTGGAAGGCAGATGAGTTCTCCACAGACACAATGTGTGGCAAGATGAGAGTACTTGGTGGGAAGGATCTGAAATAGTCCTTTGGCAACAAAACCCATGTTCCCTCAAGGAGAGATGCTGCTGCGTGGGAGAATGAGAGAGGACAAATAAGGCCATGTCAGGTGTTTGCTTCCTCTGTTTGGAAAGAATGCACAGTTTCCGTTGGACCAGCCACAGGAGATCTTAAAGGAGGCCAGAATTAGAACATGGTGGTCTTAGCAATCAGGGGTGTTGCCTGGCAAGCTACAGCCTGAGATAAAAGAACTCACAGAGGTCAGCAGCATCTACTGAACTTAAAAAAACTTCTATACAGAATTCAGGGTGTGTGTGTGTGTGTGTGTGTGTGTGTGTGTGTGTGTGTGTGTATACGCGCGCGTTCCATAGCATGTGTATGACTCATGGTAGCGAATAATCCAGGAATTATCTCTTTCTTTCCGTCATGTGAATTCCAGGAATTAAACTCAGGATATCAGGGTTGGCAGCAAGTGCCTCCAGCCACTAAAACCTCCAGCCACTGAAACATCTCATTGTCCAATTTTATGGTTTTAAAATATGTCAAGTTTTCAGCAATTTACATTAAAATCTTAAGCAGAAAGTGAAGTTTGTCAGTCTAGAAGATTATCAACAGAAAGAAAAATAATTTCTTCTTAATTCTTCTTAACATTCTCCATATCTTGGAACAGGGTATAGCTATAGCTCATGCTGACCTCAAACGCCTGATCCTCTTGCCTCAGCCTCTTGAATGCTGAGATTCAAAGCTTGTACCACCATGGCTAATTTAACCTTGATTTCTACCATTTCTACATTTTGAACCTATATTCTTATTGTATTTTATTTATTCATATATTGATGGGTGGTTCTGTTTTGTAGTTGGTGGTGTAGAACTGGCTGTCAATTCTGCAACATGGGCAGAGTGGGGATAAACACAGACAGACAGAACAAAGACAGGAACAGAACTTTGCACACATTCTTCAGATGGTGCCTATTGAGTGAAGCTGTCCTTGACGAATGCTAACCTTGATAACAAACAAAATGCATCATTTAAAACCACTGCTATCCCCACAAACTGCCCAAGCCACACAACTGTCACCCATATTCAGGGGGCCTAGTCAGTCCTATGCAGGTTCCCCAGTTGTCAGTCCAGGGTCTCACTAGCTCAGATCAGCTGTTTCTGTGGGTTTCCTAATCATGGTCTTGACCCCTTTGCTCATATTATCACTCCTCCCTATCTTCAACTGAACTCTGAGAGCTCAGCCTAGCATTTAACTGTGGGGTCTTTGCATCTGCTTCCATCAGTTACTGGATGAAGACTCTATGACAATTAAGGTAATCATCGATCTATCTTACATGGGATTATAAAAGAAGACAAGTTCAGGTATTCTCTCCACTATTGCCTCAGAGTTTTAGCTGGGGTCATCTTGTAGATTCCTGGAAATTTCACTAGTACCAGGTTTCTTGCTAGCACAATTAATGGCTCCCAGGCATGGCAGTGAGTACTTTTAATCCCAGTACTTGGTAGGTAGAGACAGGAAACTCTCGAGAACTTTCTGGACGCTCTGAGTTCACGTAGAGACCTTCTTTTTAAAAATAAGTTGGAAAACGATCAAGGAAGAGACCCAGTGTCAGTCTCTGGCTTC
>NW_004949100.1:19794554-19797144 GCF_000317375.1 Microtus ochrogaster | reverse complement strand
AATTCTTTAATCTGCCTTTTTGCTTTAAATTTATGTTAGGAGTCAGTAAATTGTGGCCTAGTGTTCAAACCGGGCCCTTTAATGGATAGACACTAATAATGATTTTTAAAAAAATTATTTAAAAGGTTTTTAAAATTAAACAAGAAAAAAGCAACAGAAGCCTCACAAAAACTTAAGTATTTATTGTGAAGTTCTTTGCTGCACAAGTTGGTGGATTTTGATCTATGTCATCCCTGAAGTGTGTGGATAATATTTAATCACAATGATGGATAGCCAGTTGCATCATCAATGATAATTGTTTCCTAAGAGTTTCAGTGACAAATTTTGAACCTTTTCTTCTTGGGGAACACAGAAGCTCTAACTTCATTATTTGTGCATGTATCAACGTACAGTCTTATTCTATGTGTTTTTAATCAAACATATTATTTAATATACAATGTTTCTTCACTAATATTGAACTTATAATCAAAGCAACCATTTCAAGTCTGATAAAAGCTTATCTGGTCCATGTGCTTAACATTTTTGTTCCTGAATATTCTATTCTTTTTGTGTCACTCTCTTTAAAGCTAACAAGTATGTTGCTTTGGGACTGGAGAAAAGACTCAGCAGTTAGTAACACTTGATCCTCTTACAGGGGACATGGGTTCAGGTCCTAGCACTCACATGGTGTTGCACATCCAGCTGTAATCCCAGATCCATAGGATCTGATTTCCTCTTATGACCTCTGTGTGCACCAGGAATACACATGGTCCACACACATACATGGCAGCTAAAGCACTCACACATAAAAGAAAATAAATAAGTCTCAAAAAGTAAAAAAATAAAATAAAATAAAACCACTGCTATTTTAAACCATCATTTAAAACCAGTAATATAATTGCAATTTGACTTTTACTGTTTCCTATTAAGATTTTAATACATCTATATAAGGTGTCTATTTGGAGTTAAACTTATCCAGTTTCAAACACAGGGAATACTTATTTCCAAAGATCTGCTGCTGAAAAACACAGCAGTGACACGAATCTCCACAGTAATCTCTACAAAGAAGTATCCGGTTATTAACCTGCACTTGGATTTTTGTGGTCCTGCCATTCTGTCTTTCATCATCTGCTCACTCTTCTCTGCCTGTCTAAGCAGATGCTGGAGTAATTCATTTTCCTGAGCCTGGATCAAGAGGGTACAACTGCTGTCATTGAGCTGATGGAGATCTACTTTGCAAAGGAGGAGATAGTATGCTATGCAGAGTTTTTAATTCCAATTTTATTGTTACTGAATACTGACCAACTTTTAATTTATGTGTGTGTGGGGGCAGTTGTATGTATGATATGCATTTGAGTGAGGGTGTGTGCATGTCACATTTTGCATGTATGTGGAGTACAGAGGATTTTAGAAGCCGAGTCTGCTCTTGACCTTTGCCTTTATTTTGAGGCAGGGCCTCTCTTATTTCAGATGTTCTGTTTATTTCCAGCTAGCTGACCTGTGAGCTTCTGGGTTGTCCTTTTGCCTCCTCTTCTTATCTCTCAATAAGAATGTTGTGATTACAGCTGTGTGCTTCAACTGACTTTTAACATGGGTTCTAGGGATCCAAATTCAGGTAGTAAGTTTGTGGGTCACGTACTTTTCTACCCACTGAACTAATTCCCCAGCATCTTCATATTATTTGTTAGTGTTTCCATTTCCAAAAATGTCAGAATTTGATATTCAGACCAAACTTCTTTGGAAACATCAAAAATCTGATAAGAAAGCAAAAAACTTCCTGGCCATATGCCAAAGGCAAATGAAAGGGAGAGAGAAGCAGGGATCTTGAGGACCACAGACAGATTGGTGCTAAGGGTTTATGTGAGTATTTACACTTAGGGCTGATGGTGTTCTTTAGGAATGGAGACCAACAGAGGGTGCTTCCAACTACCTAAGAGTCCAAATGGCAGCCTTCGTTGAAGTGGGGGTGAATTAGATGCCCATGTCTGCTCTTCCTCTCCCAGTGGTGAAGTGACTGCTTTGGGTCTTACTTTGGGTTTCCATAAGCGAAGCTTAGATTTTGTGTGATAAGAGAAACAATAGCAGAAAAAAGCTATTCCCCTATTCCCCCCCTCTTTCTTTCTCTTTATCTATCTCTCTATCATATTTATTATTGGTTTATTCATCCATCTATCCATCTCTCCATTTAATCACCTGCCAATAGTCTATTAATCTGTCAGTCATTTATCAATCATCCATCTTCCAACATACATCTATTATTTGTCAATTATTTACCATTCACAATAATCTATTATATTGATATATATATATATATATATATATATATACATATCAATTTTTTGTCATCTCTTACTCATTGTCTCTCTATATCTGTCTTACCATTAGAGATTGAATAAGAGGTTTATGATTATTGAAGAATCTTATGAATTACTGTTTGCCAAGTGGAGACCTAGTAAAGCTATTAGTTTAATTCAGTCCAAGTCTGATGGCCTGAGAATCAGGAACCAAGAGTATCTGTGATGTGGGAGTGTCATATATCAATCTGTTGATTTCATTGGTTAAGTAATAAACAAACTGCTTGGGCTCATAGCTTAGAACATAGGTGGGTGGA
>NW_004949100.1:19786111-19791436 GCF_000317375.1 Microtus ochrogaster | reverse complement strand
GGGTGCCGGGACGCAGCCCGCCGCTCCTATTACTACATATCTGTCTCAATATGAAGGCAGGGGAAGCAGGGAATGATGTCACAGCTCAGAAAGTGAAGCAGAATAAAGGGGAAGAATACCACTGAAGTGGAGAAAAATGAGCACACTTCTTTCATGCATACTTTGCTCTACTCAGACCCTCAAGGTATCGGATGATGCCTAGTTGTCTAGGGGATAATGGGCTAAACCCATCAATTCTTGTGCAAACTTTATCCAGTAACAACCTCTATTGACTTACCCTAAATCACTGTTTATCTGGGAGTCCTGTGGCTCCATCAAACTGACACAGACAGGTTAATGACCATAGAGACAACTTTGAGGAAAAGTAGATTATTGACAGGTAGAGCAGCTGCACTGTTGTGGACCTTTAAATTTCATTCAGAGCTAATGCATTCCCCTGTTTACTGATGGTGGGCTGCAATAGGACTTGTCCTCAGTAATATAGCTCATCATCCCTGCTTGCCTCTCCTATCCATGACAGGTGCTATTTCATGGATATGATATCTTGGGCTTCTTGTGTCTTAAGACCACTGCCACCTCAGAGCTTCCTGGGGCATCATGCGGGGCCCCGGTGCTGCTACATACTAGCTTGGTCTTCCTCACCATTCACTAAATGGAACAAAAGTCAATGTGTTTGATGCAGACCCGGCAGGTGCCTCCATTACAGGATTTGTGGTCGGCAAGCATCTGAGAAGCAAGCAGGCAGTGGGAAGCATAGCCAGACAGCAATATAAACAAACAAACAAACAGCAGCAATGACAGAAACAACAGCCAGTTCTCAGTCATCCCTCTAAGCAAGCAGTACCTTACCTCACTTGACTTGCACAAGTCTATGTAGTGGGAACAAGTTGATTATCCAGCTTTACATCTTAGAAATGGAGGTCCAGGAACATAATGGAGATTGTTCGAGGCAGCAGAGCACAGTAGAGCCACAGCTGGATTTCCTCTTTGATCACTATGCTGTTTGTTAGGTGTGGTGATTACCTCATTGATTTCCTCATGGCTGTGATTAGTGTCTGACAGCAGCAGATGTATCAGTTGCTTTTCTGTTGCTGTGACGGAATATAAAGACCAGAAATAACTTGAAGAAACAAGTTTAATCTGGCTTATGTTTCTAGCCTGTTAGAGTCCATGGAGAAGGGGAGGATGTCTTCAAGAAATGAGGGCAGGAAGCATGGAGATCATTTCTCAACCATACACAGAAGGCAGGTAGAGCAAGTAGGAAGTAAGGCAAGGATATAAACTCTTCAAGTGCACCCAAAACAACATACTTAATCAAGCCAGGCTCCGTGTTATAAAGGTTCCACAACCTCCCACAAATAACACCTGCAGCTGGACCAACTGGGTATGAGTTTTCAGACGTATTAGCCAATGTGTGTTCATGGGGGGACAGGATCACAGCAGCTTAAGGAAGGAAGGAAGGACTTATTTTGATGGTCTAGTACATCATGATGAAGTCACAGCAGTAGTAGTATGAGGTTGCAAGTCATTTTGTAACTATAAGGAACTTACTTGAGATAAATGCTGGTACTCAGTTCACTTTTTCCATTTAATCCAAGACCCAAGTCCATGAAATGATGTTGCCCACATTTATGGCGATTCTTCCACAGTTGATACAATCAAGAAACTCCTTCACAGACGTGCCCAGACATCTGTCTCCTGGGTGATTCTAGATTCTGTCAAGTTGACATCAATAAAAACTATCATAGTAGGAGGCTCTCAGAGAAATTGTCCTACATTGGGGTCTCTGTTAGTGTTATTTCTAATATAACAAAGTTAACTAAGATGTGATATACTTTAAATATTTAACTTTGTACAGATACCGTGACTTCAAAATCAGTAGTTTGGTGATAAGATAACATGCTGTGCAATAATTATTAATTAATAAGCAGGGCAAGATATTGAACCAAATAATGCACCAGTGGCTAGATGGATCTCATCATTCTATTACTAAAGATAAGTTAGATAGAGTAACCTTTGGTGATAGACAGAGTATAAGAATGATTTTAGTTTTCAGTGGAGTGTGGTAATGAATTTTTTTGAATAAAAATAAATTTATGCTCCGGCAATGCCGAAGCATGCATGGGCAGCCAGTATATGGTAGTTCTGTTGAATATGGATTTTATGGGCTAAGTTGATGAGGAAGAGTGACCAGGTCTCTTCCTTGGAATATGGTGATACATGACTATAAATCCAACACTTTGAAGGTAAGAACATGAGAAGCATGAATGCCAGGTTAATATATATATATATATTATATTTTCTAAAATATAATATATATATATTATATTTTTTTAAAATTCACAATTTTTCTTTTGCTTTCTCTTATTTTTCAGTAGAAGTACACAAATATTATTCTTCTAACATCACTTTATGAGTTGCCAAATTGCTAATTAACAGTTTTTCTCTGTTATCATTATTATAACACACTTGCCTCTTGGCTCTATATTTACAGATATTAATGAAGTCAGAATTGCTGGTGGTTTCTAAACCCAAACATGAATAAATAGCCATGCACACATTGTCTGTGGTGCTTGAAAAAACCCCACAACCCCCTGGAATGCGAAAGAGCCAGCTCTACGTCATGGTAGATGGAGATGTAGCTACCATGTCTGCTTTTCTAAGAACTGTTGGTCTGGGAACTGTGGAGAATGAGACTAAAAAATTATGTTGTAAGCCAGTCCCACATGCAGGCTCAATATGAGTTTCTGTCCTGATTCATTATCTTCTGGGCCATTGAGGTATGAGACTTGGGTTATTGTGAGATGCACAAATGGTGAAAATCTCTGTAAACTGTTGCCCATAGGCTCATGTGTTTGACATTTGGTCCCCCGGGTATTGCTAAAGAGAAAGTTTTGGAACAATTAGGAGGTGGATTCTTACAGGGGAAAGAGAGTCCCTAGGGCCTTTAAGTTTTATACCTGTGTCCAACTTTCTGTCTCCTCTCTGATTCCTAACTATCATGGATGTGACCAGTCATACTTTGGCCACCATGGCAAGTCATGTTACCTAGAAGTATACAGGCCAAAGTAAATCCTTCCTGGTGATAGGGTATCAATAAAAATTGTCTAGACAAGGTTTACATGTAAATATTTGTAAATTGAGATTCTACTTTGATTTCTCAGCCACCCTGACCTGAACTATATGAGTTACAACGTTATTTGGTCTAATAGCTCAGGTTTCTTATTAACTAACTCTTACATCTTAAATTAACCCATTTGTATTATTTTATATTTTACCACGAGGCTCATGGTTTGTTTCCTCTTGCTTCTTGGGCGGTTTCATGGCATCTTTCTAACTTTCTATCTGCTTGGATTTTCTACCTTGCTATATTCTGTCCTGCCATTGGTCAAAGCAGATTATTTATTAACCAATGGTAATGAAACATATTCACAGCAGGCAGACGGGAATTCCACATCATCCATATCTACTTCTTGACTATATTAATATGTGGAGACCTACAGTCAGGTCAGGGGAGACCAGAAAGTGGGTAGCATCACTCCCTAATTTGGTGTGTATAATGATAGAGCTGGGAAGTAGGCATGCATACATTTATTTTTTCCCCTTTCTTGACTGTGGACATAACGAGTTGCTCCAGTTAATTTTTCCAAAATGATGGGTTGTAATCTGGAAACCAAATAAACCCCTTTTCCTTTCAAGTTGTTTATTAGTTACCTACCCAAAGGCATCTTATAGAAAGAAGGGTTTATTTGGATTTACAGTTCAAAATAGATAAAAGTCCATCATAGTTGGGAGGGATGGCAGCAGACAGATATGACAGTGAGAACAGGAAGCTGAGAGCTCACATCCTCAATCATAAGCAAGAAGCAGAGAGAGAAAACAGGCAGCAGTAGGAGGCTTTTAATCTTACAGCCTACTCCTACTAATATGCTCCACACCAAAACCTCCCAAACAGCACAACTCTCTGGGGACCAAATCTTGAAATGCCCAGTCCTGTAGGGGATATTTCCAATTCAAAGCAGAACAAGTTGATTCTGTGAAGGTATTTTATCACAGCAACTGGACAGAAAACTAGGACACTCCCTGACATGGCTTGCAGGTATTTTGTTATAGCAATGAGAAAAGAAAGTAGCAGAGACAAGTCTTGTCTGTTTGTGGAGGAGTCAGAAAGCAAGGTGCCGCCATTAAGACACATACCAACAAAAGAAGCTCAGTTCAGAAATAGAGTAGGCTCCTTGGGTTTCAGCCATGAAAAATTCAAAGTCAATTTGTTTTTGACTTTGTCAAAATTCATCAATGAAAGTGGATCTAAATTAAAATAAAAGGTAAACATCTTTGTAAGAATAAAAGTGATAGGAGAGATCATGTTTGTAAAGTATAAAGTAGTTAGCTTTTTACTTTCAAACCTTTTTCTTTCTGTATTTGTAAAATACTATTTTTATGCTTTTAATTTTCTTTGTGTACATTCAGTGTCTGTAGCAATGTGTTACATAAGAATATTGTCATACTAGCATACCTCAAATGCATTCTGGATATGCTTCCGTCCTCCCCCTTGACCCTCCCCATTTCATTATTCCCCTTTCTTATAACTTATATTAGCCTGTTATTCTTATCTATGTTAGCCACATGGCTCAGTACCTTTTTCAGTGGGGTAGGTCACATCTTGCTTCTTCTGTGATCTGGGCATGACTGCAGAGGGAGCTTCCCTCTTCCCAGAATTCTCCTGTTCCTCATTCCCTGCCTCTACTTCCTGTCTAGTTGTCTCACCTATACTTCCTGCCTGGCTACTGGCCAATCAGTGTTTATTTAAAACATAATTGACAGAATACAGAATTGTCCCACACCAGGTTGATTCTGCTTTCATGTCATAAATACAGGTGTGATTTTATGTATTTATATGAAATTTAGGAAGTATAAATGAGAGAAAATATGCAGTTTTGTTCTTCTTGGACTTAATTCATTTAGTCTGGTTATCTCCAGTCACCTCCATTTCCCTGAAAGCTTAACTGGGTTCTTCTTTGTGGATGAAGAAGTTTGCATTGTGCACACAGCATTCAACCTTCTGTGGACAAACACCAGGGCTGATCCTGTTCTTGGCTTTCTGAGTGGCACTGAGACACATGTTGATGTGCAAAATGTCTCTAACAGATCAGCTTAGATACAGCCCATTCAGTAAATAGTTATCAATAGCCAGGAGTGGTATTTATGGCATATATTGTTGGCGGAGGCCTCTTGTTTATTCCCGGCCACCCAGACTCAAAATAACCACACAGAAACTGTATTAATTAAAACACTGCTTGGCCAATCACTTAGGCATATTGCTAG
>NW_004949100.1:19771432-19786011 GCF_000317375.1 Microtus ochrogaster | reverse complement strand
TAGCTCCTATATCTTTAATTAACTCATTTCTATTATTTTATATTTTACCACAAGACTTGTGGTTTACCAGTACTAGCATCTCCTCCAGTGGCTATATGGTGTCTCCCTGATTCTGCCTACTCTCTCTCTATATCTCTTCTAAACTGACTATGTTTTGCCTTGCTATAGGCTGAAGCATCTTTTTCATTAACCAATGATAATAAAACATATATTCACAGCATATAGAGGGGAATCCCACATCAGCATGTGATGGACTGATTTTTAGGACCTTCATTGTCTTGTTTGCTTGCTTATTTTCTTTCTTTCTTTTTCCTTTTCTACATTTTTACACAGGACAAACCCAAAATTGAATGTTATATGGAAAGTGAACTTTTCAGTTGTGCTTAATTTACCATTGAATTCAAGATTATCTTATCTTTACTGCAAAACATAACTTCTCCTTTAACTTCATGATGGCTGACCTCACACAGAGAAATAGTGTGCCCTGAAGTCCTTCTAGTTTACCTACTCTGTTCCTACAGCTATCTTTAGCTAGCTATGTGACTTAAGTCTCTTAACCTCTTCATGTCTTTATTTTTCATCAACAAATAATGAAATACATTTTTCATCAAAAGATTTTCTCATCTGGCTGTTATGAACACTAAATATTAAAGATAAAGCCCTTTGAACAATGCCTAAAGTGTTGTAAGAGTGACAGAAGTTGGTAACTGAGATTCTTACTTCAACCAGAAAGGCATTGAGTTGCTGGAGAAATGGCTCAGAGTTGAAAGCAGTGGTTGTCTTTCAGAGGATTCAGGTTTAAATCCCAGCACCAGCATGACCTCTCAATTGTCACCCTCCGTTAGTCCTTTGAGATACACATGCATACACATAAACAGTATCTGGAGAGATAGCTTAGCTCATGTGAGCTCAATGCTCACAGAAAACAGAGGATGTTCATAGCTGGAGTTAGACATGGCTTTGAGTCACACAACTTGGGTGCTGGGAACCAAACTCAGGTTCTCTGGAAGAGTAGTAGTATGCACACTTAACTGCTGAGCCATCTCTCTAGACCCTGCCATTTCTTTCTTATTGTCTTGGATGTTTCTGTCTTTGACTACTCCAAGTTCTGAATTCTCTGTTGACTTTGATTATAGGGTATTTTCTGGAAATTATATGGTAGGCAGGGATACTAATCAGAGGTTCCCACTACTTTTGGGAACATGTGTGTTGCTTCCTTTTTCTTTTAAACGCGCATCTTTGCGCTCTCTTTAATTGTCTCAATTGTTCTAACCCTGTCTGTCTTCTCTGTCTCCACTGTCTCATGGACCAGTGCAGAGCAGCCATCTCATTTATAGAATTCAGCAGCCGTTCAAAAAGACTGAATTGTGAACACAATTGTTCCTAGGTATAAATAGCAGCAGACTGGATAATCTCATTGCAGTTCCATTCAGAACCCTCACAAACATTTTTTTTTTTTTGTTTCACGAACAGTTCAGATTCCTGCTCGTCTATCCCACTGTGGAAATGTATGTGACATACATTTAGCCAACAGTTCTACTGAAATTGCCTACTTGTGACATCTCCTTTGTATCGTGTATACCTTCAATCAGCGGACTCTGTCCAAGTAGACTGGAACAAATCTGGGTGCTGAAATCAGTGAAGCCTAGGGACTGTGAGCTCTGAAGGATATAGGACAGTCTTGGTTACTCCCCCATCACTATGAGAACTTACTGACAAAAGCCACTTAAGGATAAGGAAAAAAAGGGTTTATTCTGGCTCATAGGTTGAGGGCACAGTCTGTCATGGAGGGGAGAGCATGCCAGCAGGAGCATGAAGCAGGTGCTCACATTGCATCCACAGTCAGGAAGCAAAGAGAAGTGAATTCTGGATCTCCAGTGCAGGACCTTAGCACAAGGAATGATAGTGCTTGTATTTATGGTGGGTCTTCCTCCCTCTGTTAAACAAATCAAGAAAATCTCAGTCTGAGTGATTGTCCAGAACACCCCACCTCCTAGCAGTGCCTCACCAGGGATTTAACCTTGAACATATTGGCCATTGGTAAAAATTAAGATCCAAACTACATAACACTGTAAACTATAGGGATCACATTCAAATTTTACCTTACATTGCTTGACCCTGTAACAGCAGGAAAGTTTTTTCCCCCCTTATATCCTTATCTAAATTACTGCGATATAAGTTGAGTTAAGCACATGAGGGGGATAAAAGCACATTGTTTACCTTGTAGACTATCTAAGAATTATTCAAAATGTTCATCCTTCAGTTGCTGACAGTTACCAAGTTGCTAGTAATAAATAACATTGTAGAGTGGGAATAGCATTAGTTGATCTGTTTGGCCTCATTCAAACCTCACAAAGTCATAGAGATACCTTTACATCTGTGCTTGTTGTTAAATTGCCCACATTAGTGAGGAATTGGAATCCCATCAACTAAAGGATGGCTAGTACAGGTGTTGATATTTGTTAAGCTATAAATAAAGACAAAATTGTGAATTTACAAGGAAAAAGAATGGATCTGAAAGTATAAGATTAAGTGGTGTGAAAGCAAAAATTACACTTTCTTTCATACACAAATGCTAATTTTTAGTGTTAGTGTGTATGAAAGTGGATACAGGAGAAAAGACAAAGAGAAACACCTTAAACCAATTTATTTGAAAATGCATAAAACATGGTCTAAGGAATTTACTGACCATCTCAACTCAGCCTCCTTCTGTGTGCAATCAGAAAGGATTTGACATGACAGATTACAGGTGCGTTGAATTAAGTGTATCTGAAATCCCACGAGGAATCTTGAATTAAATAAGAGCATTTCCTGTGCATGGACAACCACTTGAGGGGAGGGCAATAGAGGAGGGAGTATGAAAAGAGGAAGGAGAGGAGGAGGAAATGGGGGAGGAGGACAGATGAGGGACCCTTCCTAATGGTAGTACAGGTTCTAATTAAGTAGACAGACAGAAATATAACAAAGTGAACTAGAGGGGAAAAAGGCATTCCAGGAGGAGAAAGGAGGAAGTAAGTTACAGAAATGAGAAATTTATACTCTGAAATCATAGGATGACCCCTGACTAGAGAAAGCCTGATCCTCATTTTGAAAGGAACAATGAACCCAAAACACAGCACCCAAATTGCAGGTGTGGGATCCCATGGAGACCAGGACAGGGTTGAATGGGCTGAGTCTGTTCCAGAAGCATAGAACAACCAAGAAATAATGTCATCTTTCTTCAGGTGCACAATGTGAAATAGGAGAACCCCTCCACCACTGCTGACCTTTCAGTCAAGGCTTACAGAAGCCTCTCAGTGGTGTTGCTGCTGTTTGGTAAGTTACAGCATATGGGGTGCCAAGACTATTCCCTAAGAACTAAGAGTGTCTTGGATGCTGCCTCTTCTGTGTTCATTGTAGGCTTATTCTCACAGGGGAACACGACGAAGCTTTTGGTGTCTATTGCTGGAAGAGACTTTCATCCTTAATTCATGTTATGATTAAAGCTGGCTGTGGAAAGCATAAAGAGCTGCATATACGTCGCCCACTCTATATATCTTCTACAGTAGGGAGCATAGCAAAGAGCCCTCAGACAGTTAGGACGACCACTCAGAAACATCAGTCTGAGTATTCTTTTGAGTAGAGCCTTGTATAAGAGGGAGGAGACCATGACTTAAATGGCACCACAAAGAAAACTAAAACTAGGACCATGGTGCAAGAGGGAGATCCTTTGGGCTTAAAATGGAAACAACCAACTTTATCCATTAGCCATGTTTAATTCAAGGACACTGTGAACCCTTTTCTTTGTTTTGGTTCCTTGACAACCCAAAGTGGCTAGTTCTACTTTTTAAGCATTCTAAACTCATGCTGTATCCAATGAGAAAAACAGAACATTTATATTTTCTCAATTATTGAGGAGAAAACAATTTAATTCTAATAAATATTTTTTCCCTTGGAGTACGGAGTCTTTTATCTTTAACTCCTAATTCATAATAAGCCAGAGAATGATAATTAGCTCATTTCCTTCTTCTATAAATATTTTCCTTTTTAAAAATACACTGTTTGGGCTGGGCTTCTTGGCTTACATCTGCAGTCCAAGTCCTTGAGAGGAAAAGGCAGGAGGATCACTTCGAGTTCCAGGCTAGCCTGGGCTATAAAGAGAAGCATTGTTTCAGAAACGGAAGGGGCACAATATAGTGTAGCATTTTTATTCCAGCTTGAAACTATACACATGTGCACAAGCATGTTCTGGCACACACATGCAGTAAGCACACATTTGGTACAAAGTAGCACTTCTCTTAGTTCTCCAGTGGGCCAACTAGTCTGCTAGGTGTGCTTTCATAGGGCAGTTTGCTCATCTGTTTTGTTAAATAATTAATAGTCAAGAGTTCATTCATTCATTTATTCAAAGTTTCGTGAAGACAGAGAAAGAGAAATGGAAAGTTCCATGTTTTCCCATATCTGAGTAACTACTTGAAGAAGCTTTGCTTTTATAATTATCAACAATCCAAATAGCTAAATGATACTGACCTCACTTGTCACAGATAATGTGACATCTCATATTATGGGTTACATAGGCAGGTCACCTTGGGAAAGTTCATATCAGGCAGCCTTTCCCTGGAGGGAACAAGTCCTTTGGGTTTTAGTATTTGAATACCCTAAAATTCTGCCAGAACTAAGTTACCAGGGGACTCATGCACATTCACTAAACTCATAAGAGAGCAGTGTATGCAGTTCTTGAAGTTACTGCCAGAAAGGAAATTTTTGTGCACTTATTTATTTCTCTCCCAGTCATGCTGAGTTATAAAATATACTTTTGAAGGGTGTCAAATAGCCTACAATTCTTTGGTGATGTTGAATATTCTTAATGAATATTTTATCATAGTTAATGAGTATTTTATCATGCATAGCCAGGTTGGGACGGTAACAATGAAGTCACCTGTCTGTTATCAAAGGTACTCAGTGTGCTGAACTACAATGTCAGACTCTCAGTATCCATCCTCCTGAAGCTTAAGGTTTGCAGAAAGATGTTCCAAAGCCTTCTAAGCAACACACCCTTAAGCATAAGAGTCCCTTTCTGAAGTGTTTCTGTAACCAATACTTTTTCATTATTGTTAGGATTTGGTTTTTAAATGTATTACCATTTCACTCTAAGCTTTTGACCTCTTCATGGTCCCCAGGAGTATTAAGAATAGAGTCCATGCTCTCTTGTGTGTGCAAACATGTGAGTACATACATATATGTGTACTTGTATGTATGGAGGCCAGAGGACAATTTCTTCTCTCTTTCCTCAATCTATGACCACTTAGATTTTGTGTCAGGGTCTCTCTTTGGCCTGGAGCTCACCAAGTAGGCTATGTTGACTGGCCAGGGATCCCCAGGGCTGTCTGTCTCCATCTCCCCAGCAGCAGGATCACTGACATCATATATATGTACCAGAACACCCAGGTTTTTTTAAAGGTGGGTTCTGGAGGCTGAAACTTATATAACCTCATGCTTATAATAGCAAACACTTGACTGACTAAGCCTGAGTTCAAACTCTTACTAAGGCTCTGATATATTTATAGCGAAACCACTTTCGCCACCATGTACAGCCTTTGTTTTTCTTCTCACCATCTCTTTACATGTATGAGCCTAGATCTTTTTGTTAGCCAGTGTGTCCAATTGCTACCCAAGCGAGTACTTTGGCTTCTTCTTTTCCCATTGAGTACATTCTCCAGCTTCTTGATCCAGGTTTCTACTTCATGCTGGGAATCCACTGAGCATCCATGTCTGGGGGTCACTCACACTTTCCCCTCCTACAGTGTACACCTGCTGCATTGTAAAAGGTGAAGTACTTCTTGCATGTTCTGTAAGACATTCACATTTCCCCTTACTACAGACACTATGGGTTTCTAGAACATCTGCTTGGAAAGGACAGAGGCTGGAGATTGCTGGTGAATGCTAAACCGCACATCCTATGAAAACCTAAACCTAACAACATATAGTCATTTTTGTTTGGTTCCACCATTGCGGCATGATGGTTTCTGACCTCGGGGTCTAATGGATGGGAGTATAAGTGGAGAGATACAAGCAATTGGAAGTGAGCCAGATCCAATGAATTACCACCCACAGGCATATTAAGAACCATTTCTTACTAATCTATCAATCCAATTTCTGTTGTCATAGCAATATACTTGAATATGTCAACTTAATAAAGAAAGTAAGGTTTTATTTAGCTTACAGGTTTGAAGACTGAATGGTCAAGATGCTAATCCACATGAGGCCACCCGTTTGTGGAGTCCCTTCCCTTGCTGTGCCACCATGTGGTAGAGGGGATCATGACAACATTGTGTGAGAACAGGAGAGTGTGAACAATGAATCAGGACGCCCCAGAGCACGGAGCCTCCAGCTTTGTTATTTTTATGCCAACTTGCTCTCTTGTGAAATAACTCATTGTACGTGAGCTGAATCTCCTGTGAGGCTATGGCCAGAGACCTTGTACCTTCCAGGGGTTTTCTCTCTTGGAATTCCCTCTATAATGCCACATTGGGGACCAAGCTTCTAGCACATCAACCCTGGGGGATCAAACCACTTCCAACCATGGAAGTTACACATCTGTTATAACAGCAGAAAAATACCACAGACAACAACAAAAATGTAGGTAACAAAAAGAACCCCAGAGTCAGCCATACTCACTACTCAAGGATCTGGGATTGCTGGAACCTCGGATTGTGTGTGCAAGAAGGAAAAACTGAATTCCGACCTTAACACCCCTTACAGAGATAAAGGCATCTCACCAATGTGACACCAACTCAACTCCTAGATGTTTGTAACAGACAAATGAATACACCATTTTCACAAATATGCATTAAAGAAGTTTTATCCATAACCAAAAAAAGACAAAAAAACAGAAAAATGTCCTTCATCTAATGGATTTGCAAACAATATAGGTATAACCTCTTACAAAAATATTATACAATGATAAAAACAGACTGCTGATGTATTTATCAGACCAAGCAACAAATGTAAGTTAAAGGGAATCAGCAACTCAAAAAGGTGCATATTCGGTGATGGCTCTCTGGAAAAGCCAACTGTATAGGGACTTAAAACAGCTTTAAGTCTCACAGGTAATAGAAAATAGACATAAAGGAATATAAGAGAATATTTGTTATAGATATATATATGTGTATATATGTAATATTTGGTATAGAAATTTTCTATATCTTAATTGTCTATTTGTCAGTTTGTCATAGACATCTACACACTAAAGAACAAATTTTTACCATAGGTAAGTTTTATGTTGATGAAATTGCCTAGGAACGCAGGTTTGTTCAATTAATCTATATGCCAGTTGTGTAATCAATAAATTAGGGGACAATATGAGTCACTTTGAGGCATACAATTTATATTTGAGGCAGTTAAGTCAAAATGCATGAAAAAAATGGGAGGAAACTTCTCATTATGTTTCCATTTCTGACAAGGTCTCTGGTCTGTTTTCCTACAGCAAGGTGAACGAAACGCAAACAGGTTGCAAACAAAGGTGACAGGTGACACTCTGACTGTAAAGCACACAAGAAATAAAAAGTGTTTCTGTGCTGGCTCCAATTCACAGACGCACTTAGCAGTAAGCACAGCAATCCATCTAAAAGGCAGCCCAGAGCTTGGCTGCAGCTGGCAGAGTTCTTTTGTTCTCCGGGCACCCATATGCTCAGAAAGAAGCTCAGGGGTGGACAGGAAAGTGCAGTGGATGGTGACGGAGGGGTCCCTGCAGGTGTCCTACAAAGAAGCAAACCCTGCAAAGAGATAAGAATGAAAACCCACTGCAGATTGACCTCGTCAACCTGGATCAAGCTTTTTCGAGATAGTCTAAAAACAGGTAGTTTATTCCCAATGTATTTGGCCCAGTTCAATTTTATTTTATTTAATTATTTATTATTATTATTATTATTATTATTATTATTTTTTGGTTTTTCGAGACAGGGTTTCTCTGTGGTTTTGGAGCCTGTCCTGGAACTAGCTCTTGTAGACCAGGCTGGTCTCAAACTCACAGAGATCCGCCTGCCTCTGCCTTCCGGGTGCTGGTATTAAAGGCGTGCGCCACCACTGCCCGGCCCTAGTTCAATTTTAAACAAGGTTTTCTGGTGTAATACAAAGCATAATTATATTGAAATTCAACTTAGGGGACATGACATTTCTCCCAAGAAGGTGGGTTCTAGAGATAGGCTACTTATACTAGCTTAAGGACCTAAGGGTCTGTCTTAGTATCGACTATACAGATAGAATAGAGATCATTTGGGCTATTAACTACCTCTAGTCCTGATTGTGGGAACCTGGCGAGCTTCTGGCTATGAAGGTCATTTAGATTACTAGCCATCTTCAGTCTTAGTTGTAGGAGGTTGTTATGGCCTGGCCCAACAGATAACACAGACCACTGGACAGTCAGTCATTTCCAATTCTCGACTTTCTGGATGGAAGAACAGGTTTTTCACTTTTTCCACTGGGAAGACAGTCCTGTATGCTTAACATTCCTGGTTCCTCTGGCGATCTGCTGGTTCAAGGATCTGCTATGCTCTCAACAGGTGACCAGCAGTGAGGTAGATAAATGAGCACGACTCTTGCATACACATCAGATATTGCCCTTTGTGCCCCTTATGAGATCTGTGTAGGACAGAAAGGCTTTGATAGTTTCAGAAACACAGGCACACAAAGGAGCCACTCCCCCCAGCAGCCTGGCAGAAGCCTCTTGTGAGCTGAGAAGTGAGAATTTCAGCACAGCTAACAGCTGTTTAAGGCCCTTCTCCCCTCCCAGCTGTCAACTGGCAATTTCTAGGATTCTCAGCAGAATTTGTGATCCCATTGAAGGCACCCTGGAGTCAATTTATAATCTCACTAATAATAAAAATAGAAAGAAAGAAAAGGAAAATACGTTTCTTAGTAAGTTGGGAGTCACCAAACTAGAATATATGGTAACTGCTAAGATACTTAACTGTGACTCTCTTGATGACCTTATGTCTATACCGGGGTATATCTTACTTTATGCAGCTCTTCTGTGAGAAGCCCACAGCCATGCTCTTGGGTGGGTTTCATGCTCTTCTTGAATGTCTCAGTCTGAGTGGGACAGTCACTAGTACTACCCATTTGCCTTTCTTATAACATCCCCTGATATAATAGGAAAAGACCATTGCCTTCAGCCATCCCTGCTGTTTCAAGAATTTATTCACTGGGGAGACATAAACAGCATCTGCTCTCTCATTACATGGTACCAACAACAAACTGAAGTACAAATTCTGTCAGATTTTACCCTGGGAAACCAGTGAATTGATGGGACTTGTTTATAGAGGGAAAGAGAAGGGCTTCTGGCAGGAATGTGGGTGAATCAAAAGTAGAAACAGCACAACTTCCTCAAACACTGATAACTTCCCCAAGCCTCTCAATGGAAGGCCTTCTTCAATTAACCTCTTCCAGCCCATATACTCTAGAATCTTCCAGACCTAAGACCACATGGAGTTGAGGCAGAATTTCATTCAAACATCTGAGAGAAGCCCTGGGCATATCAGGTGAGGGGCTGGTGACCCACTCCAACCCTTTCTTCTGTGAAGGAATGTCAGCCATCAACAAGCCCTGCTGGGACGGACTCTCACAAGCTGACACAGCTGATGAAGATGATGAAGTTGATGAAGATGATGAATAAAGATGACTGCCCCTTTGCTCACACCACATTTCGCAATACCTTCTCTGTAGGTGTCATCAACAGCAATATGTTTCTAAGATCATGAGATTGTCTACGGGCAAGCACAGTCAGGTCTCTGAACGTTTCTGAAGGCCACCAAATGCTCACGCGCTCACTGCCTTGTCAGGCAGCTGTGGGTCTTCCCTAGCATCTCTCACCCTTTTCAGGTACAGTTGTATTTATGTTTCTTTTTCCTCTTTAAGTCTATAACTGGATTGTCAAATCTATTTCATCAATGGCACATCATTTTCTCTTTTTGCCAACACTGATGTGATATGATCAAACAACCAAGTATAATACTGCTGTGAAAATAAATGCTGGGCTTAAAAGGAAAGTCAAGGTTAAAATGATGAGGTCAGAAACACTAGGGTTGAGAAATTCCAGGACAAATAGCTGGCTACGAGGCAGCCAAACTGACTAGAATAAAAGGAAAGGGCAGGGCTCCAGGAAGACAAATATAATGTCAACAGGTGAGCGGATCCCATGAAATCTCCCTGAGATACAAGCAAGTCACGGTTGTCCTTTTATGGAGTGCTCATTGTGGACAACAATGACTTCTAAAATCCCTTCACTTGCTTAAGGAAGGAGACCCCTCACTCCACCCCAGAAACAAGTTGCTAAATATGAGGCAACCATGAAAAGTGGAGCTACATTTTTGTGATTGTCATGAGTTCTCATGGGATAGTATTTATCTACTCATCAGGATTTGATTAACAGCTACCAGGCCCAACCAAAGTCAGGGACCAGTAATACCCTCAATGTCAGCCACAAGCAGTGCTGAATAAGGTTAGTAGCCAAAAAAATCAGCCAAGGTCAACAGTTAACAAGTCAAAGATGGACAGAGAAGGGATTCAGCTCCTCTTATTAGGAGTGCATGAGCATCCCTCTGGGACAGGCAGGAATGCCCAGAGTGTAACCCACCATTGCCTCATCTTTAATATAGAGGAAAAATAATTTCAGCGAAATTACATCACTCTTGAAAAAGTCCCTAGGCTGTCAGGCCAAGATATAGTTCTTTATGTGCAGTGGTGGTGCATGACTTTAATCTCAGCACTTGGGAGGCAGAGACAGGCTGATCTCTGTGAGTTTGAGGTCAACCTGTTCTACAGAGTGAGTTCCAGGACAGGCCCCAAAGCTACAAAAAAACCATATCCCGAAAAACCAACCCAAAACAAAACAAAACAAATTGATAGCGTTCCTGCCACATGGCAGTCCTAACTCTCCTGGCAAACCCGCTCCAGGGCTCTTCCTGGAAAGAAATCCCATTTGCTAACTTTCTACAGTAAATTCCTGTCTCTCTTCTTTCAGATTTCTTTCATATTCAACCACCTTTTAAAAACTCAGGCACTCCACCTTCATTGTGCAGTATATTCACTCATTGAGTTTACAAAACAAAGGACCCGGAAACCAAGATTCAGGGCAGGATTTTGCAAATGTCCAGCATCCTAGCTCCCAATCTCAAAATAAGCACAACAGAAAAAAATGATCTATTTCATCCAAGACTCTGGCTCTCCCTTCGTTGTTAATAAGATTTTGAGTTCAAAAGAAGGATAAATATTTTATCGGAGAGGAAAACAATTAGGATAAACTCAATCCATCAAAACCACTGGCAAAGTATTTCCATTTTTTCTAAAATGCTGTGAGTTTTAACATGACAAAGTATACCAATGTCAAAGCACCTTTCAAACAGTTTCATGTACACTCATAACAATATGACAATATGATATAAATTAGATTTTCTATTCCATTAGGCTCACATTTTGCTAAATTTTCCTATCCTTCTGTTATCTCTTAGCTTAGAATTTCATATACATGGCATTCACAGATGTGTACACTTTCGTATCTGGTTTGGTTCTCTCAAAGAGTGTTTTACAAAATCATGTGAGATTTGCCCATGTGAGTGCATTGGTGGTTCATTCATTTCTGTGGTGCACTATTAATGAAAAATCAGAGACAAAAATTGGGGTTTGACCTGAAGGTCAGAAAAGCAAAATAGACAGCCATTGACTGGCTCTTACCTCTACCTCAGTCCGAAATGGCGATCCTGCCTCCACGAACCTCAGGATGAGACTGTCTGTGAGCTGTCTCTTCCCATTTTATATTCCTCTCTAGTGCATACACAGCCTGATTTCTATGGCAACTAGTGTGTCTACTGGGATTAAAGGTGTGTGTTACCACTGCCTGGTCTGTAAGGCTGACCAATGGGGCTGTTTTACTCTCTGATCATCAGGCAAGTTTTATTTATTAAAATACAAATAAAATGCCACAACAGTTCTGGGCTGGAATTAAGTTTTTCTGTATTTTTCCTATGTGAGTAGTGATGCTGTCTTTGGAATGAAGTTGCTGTGGAGTATCTGTTAGGAGCGTCTTTTAATTCTGTGATGGGAACATGTGAGGGGTGGAGATGGGTAATGCCTAGGTGTAGAGCACTGATACTCATATGTTACATTTTATAAGAGACTGCTCAACTTCCTCCCAAAGAGGTAGATGCAGTTTCCTCTCAGAGGAGCAATGAGCAATGAATATTAGGATTATGTCACTTTCCTGAAGTATAAAATAACGAATCAAAATAAAATAAAATCTTATTTATTTATGTATTTTACATCCTGACCACGATTTCCCCTCCCTTCTCTCCTCCTAGTCCCATATCCAACCTCTAAAAACAGCAGGCCTCCCATGGATATCGTCCATGGATATCCACAAAACATAGCATATCAAGTTGTAGAAAGACCAAGCACCTCACCTTGTATTAAGGTTGGACAAGGAAACCCAGTATGATGAACAGGGTCCCAAAAGCCAGGAAAGGAGTCAGAGACATCCCCTGCTCACACTGCTAGGAGTCCCACAAAAAGACAAGACTACATAACTGTCACGTATATGCAGAGGGCCTAGGTCCATATATGCAAGCTCCCTGGTTGCTGGTTTAGTTTCTATGAGCCCCTATGAGCACAGATTAGTTGATTCTGTGGGTTTTCTTGTGGTGTCCTTGACCACTCTTGCTTTTATAATTCTTCTTCCCTCTCTTCAATAGGATCCCACACACTGTCAGGGGTGGGGTCACTCTTACGGCATGGGTCTCAGGCTGGAACTGTCATTGTTGCACAATCTCTATGTCATCCTTACCCTTAGCACAGCCCATAAGCAGAACAGACTATAGGGTTGAAGGTTACGTGGCTGGGTTGGTGTCCCAGTTCTTCCGCTGGAAGTCTTGTCTGATTACAGGAGATATCAGTTTGTGCTATATTATCTGTAATTGCTGGAAATCCATCCTTGTAGATTCCTGGGAGTTTCTCTTGCACCAAGTTTCTACCTGACACTGAAATGACCCCTTTCCCGGTGACTCTTTTAGTACTCTCCCACCGACACACACCTGATCCTTCATGTTCCCCTTCCCATCCACCCCCAGTCCACTCATTAAATCTCTTTCATTTCTTCTTTTCAGAGTAATCTGAGTGTACCCCTTGGACCCTCCTTGTTACTTAGCCACTTTGAGTTTGTGGATTGTAACATGGCTATTCTTTTTTTTTAATTTATTTATTTATTAAAGATTTCTGTCTCTTCCCCGCCACTGCCTCCCACCTTCCTCCCCCTCCCCCAATCAAGTCCCCCTCCCTCCTCAGCCCGAAGAGCAATCAGGGTTCCCTGCCCTGTGGGAAGTCCAAGGAACCCCCACATCCATCCAGGTCTAGTAAGGTGAGCATCCAAACTGCCTAGGCTCCTACAGAGCCAGTACGTGCAGTAGGATCAGAAACCCATTGCCATTGTTCTTGAGTTCTTTGCTTTATAGTTAATACCAACTTATGAGTGAGTACATACCATGTTTGTACTTTTGGATCTGGGTTATCTCAGGAAGAATTTTTATAGTTCCATATATTTGCCTTCAAATTTCAAGATGTCCTTGTTTTTGATAGCTGGGTAATACAACATTGTGTAACTGTACCACATTTTCTTTATTCATTCTTCAGTTGAGGGCCATCCAGGTTGTTTTCAGTTTCTGACTATTACAAATAAAGCTGTTATGAACATAACTGAGCAAGTGGCCTTGTGGTATTATTGAGCATCTTTTGGGTATATGCCCAAGAATTACACACAGCTGGGTCTTGAGGTTGATTGATTCCCAATTTTCTCAGAAATGGCCATATTGATTTCCAAAGTGGTGGTATAAGTTTGCACTCCAACCAGCAATGGAGGAGTGTTCTTGCTCTGTATCCTCACCAGTCTGAGCTGTCAGTTGTGGTTTTGATCTTAGCCATTCTGACAGGTGTAAGATGAAATCTCAAAGTTGTTTTGAAGTGTATTTTCCTGATGGCTAAGCCTTCTGTGGGATGTCGGGATGGTGGAGATCTTTTCCTGTTCTGTAGACTGCTGCTTTGTCCTATTGATGGTGTCCTTTGCATTACAGAAACTTTTCAGTTTCATGAAATATTGTTTATTATTATTTTTTGGTTTTTGTGTCTGTGCTGTTTGTGTTCTGTTCAGGAAGTTGTCTCCTGTGTCAATGCAATCAAGACTATTTCCCACATACTTTTCCATCAGATTCAGTGTAACTGATTTCATGTTTAGGTCTTTTACCCATTTGGACTTGAGTTTTAAGCAGGGTGATAGGTATGTATCTATTAGCATATTTCTACATGCTGACATCCAGTTAGACCAACACAATTTGGTGAAGATGTGTTTTTATCTACATTGTATAATTTTGGCTTCTTTATAAAAAATGAGATGTTCATAAGTGTGTGGGTTAACTTCTGGGTCTTTGATTCAATTCCACTGAGCTATATGTCTGTTTTTATATCAATATCATGTGGTTTTTATTATTATAGCTCTGTAGTACAGCTTGAAATCAGGGATGGTGATGATGTCTCTAAAAGCTTTTTTTTTTTTTTTTTTT
>NW_004949100.1:19769268-19771332 GCF_000317375.1 Microtus ochrogaster | reverse complement strand
CCTGTCCTGGAACTAGCTCTGTAGACCAGGCTGGTCTCGAACTCACAGAGATCCGCCTGCCTCTGCCTCCCGAGTGCTAGGATTAAAGGCGTGCGTCACCATCGCCCGGCCAAAAGCTTTTTTTTTTTAAAAAAAAAAATTCTATAGAATTATTTTAGCTATCCTGGTTTTTTTTTTCCATATGAAGTTGAGTATTATCAAAGTCTGTAAAGAATTGTGTTGGGATGTTAATGGGCATTGTTTGAGTCAGTAGATTGCTTTTGGTAAGATGACCATTTTTACTATGTTAATCCTACCAATCCATGAACATGAGAGTGCTTTCCATCTTCTGATATTTCTCCAATTTCTTTCTTAAGGGTTTGAAGATCTTAGCATATGTGTCTTACTTGGTTAGAGTTACACCAAGATATTTAATATTATTTGTGAAGGGTGTTGTTTCTTTAATTCTTTCTCAGTTCTTTTATCTTTTCTATATAGGAGGGTTACTTTTGTTTTTTTTTTTTTGAGTTAATCTTCTATCCATCCATTTCACTAAAGATGTTTATCAGCTGTAGGATTTCTCTGGTAGAACTTTTGGGATCACTAATTTATACTATCATATAATCTGCAAATAGCAATATTTTGACTTCTTCCTTTCCAATTTGTATTTCCTTAATCTCTTTTAGTTGTCATATTGCTTTAACTAGAACTTCAAGTACTATGTTGAATATATAGGCAGAGAGTGTTACTTTGTCTTGTGACTGATTTTAGGGGGATTGTTTTGAGTTTCCATTTAATTTGATGCTGGCTATTGACTTGCTACATATTGCTTTTATTATGTTTAGGTATGTATTGCTGATCTCTCTCAGATTTTTATCATGAAGTAGTGTTGAATTTTGTCAAAAGCTTTTTCAGCATCTAAAAAGACTTTCATGTGGGTTTTTTCTTTTAGTTTGTTTGTATGGTGGATTTCATTAACAGATTTTTTAAAATAGATTTTCATATGTTGAACCATCCCTGCATGGCTGGGATAAAGTCTACTTGATCATGTGGGTGATTTTTTTAATGTGTTCTTGGATTTGACTTGCAAGTATTTTATTGAGCATTTTTTACATCAATTTTCTTGAGGGAGATTGATCTATAATTCTTTCTTTATTGAATCTTTGTGTGGCTTGGGTATCAGGGTGACTATGGCCTTATAAAATGCATTTGGCAATATTCCTTCTTTTTCTATTTTGTGAGTATTGGTATTAGCTCTTCTTTGAAAGTCTGTATAATTCTGTGCTGAAACCATCTGTCCCTGGGCTTTTTTGGCTGAAATATTTTTAGTGACTGCTTCTATTTCCTTAGGGATCACTGGTCTGTTCAAATTGTTTATCTGATCTTGATTTAACTTTTGTAAGTAGCATCTATCAAGAAAATTCCTCATTTCTTTTAGATTTTCTGATTTTGTGGAATACAGATTTTTGAAGTATGACCGAATGATTTTTTAGATTTAATTCCTCTGTGTCTGTTATGTCCTATTTTTCATTGCTAATTTTGTTAATTTGGAAATTCTCTCTCTTTTAGTTAGTTTAGATAAGTGTTTGTCTATCTTTTGTTGATTTTCTCAAAAAAAACCTCTTTGTTTTATTGATTCTTTGTATTTTCCTCTTTGTTTCTATTGTATTGATTTCAGCCCCAAGTTTGATTATTTCCTGCCACCTATTTATTAACTACTCTTGGGTGCATCTCCTTCTTTTTATTCTAGATCTTTCAGGTATACTGTTAAGTCATTGCTATGAGAAGTCTCTAATTTCTTTATGCAGGCACTTAGTGCTGTAGACTTTCCTCTTAGCCCCATTTCATTGTGTCCCGTAGTGCATTCATTTTCATTGAATTCTAGGAAGTCTTTAATTTCTTTCTTTTTTTCCTCCTTGATTCAGTAGTAATTCAGTAGAGAGTAGTTCAGTTTTTTTTTTATTGAGAAAAAAAAAATTTCCGCCTCCTCCCAGCCTCTCACTCCTCCCCCACTCCCCCCCTCTCCCCCTCCCTCTCGAGTCTGAAGAGCAGTCAGGGTTCCCTGCCCTGTGGAAAGTCCGAAGT
>NW_004949100.1:19753961-19768948 GCF_000317375.1 Microtus ochrogaster | reverse complement strand
GTGTGTGTGTGTGTGTGTGTGTGTGTGTTCGCATGCATGCACATGCAGATACCCATAGAGGACCAAAATGAGTATCAAATTCTCAAATCCCCAGGAGATGGAATTGCAGGTATTTGGTGAACTGCCTGATAAGGGACAAAGTAGAGATACAAGCCAACCCTCTTGTTTGTTAGCCTGTCATATCCCTGGAGCATTAGTTATTTGTATCTGATTCTAGAACATGAGTTCTGGACTCCTGGAACATGAGAAAGTTGTAGTGGGTCCAGGGACATGAGCTAGTTGACTTCATTAGCAGTCATGAGTCCCCATGCCTGTGTGGCAAGCATTTCGCTCACTGGGCCCTCTTATCTGTCCCATCCTTTCCACTTCTGCCATTTTCTTTATTACTTGAATGTGGAAACATTTCCTGAGGGCTGTGTGGTGAAGATGGCCTTAGAAGTGGAATGGTTGTGTTGATCAAGCATTGTGGGGCTTTTCTTGCTTAAGTAAGTAAGGATTATCAATTTTCTTAGCTTTTTAGTATCAGAGTCTTATAAGTGTCTTTTCTGAGGGAGCCGCCTGGAAGAGGTGTTATTTCTCTTTTCCAGGAAAATGGAGCTCCCCATGAGAGGCGAAGATGTTACTTCTGAGGGGCATGCCTTCCGATTCCTTAGTGCTTGACTCCAACAGACAGGAGATGCAGGCCAGACTCCCACTGTGATGTCCTAAACTGCAGATAGCTTTCAGATGATAATTAATAAAGACACTGAGAGACACCGGAGTGATCCTACTTGTTTCAGATCTCATTTAGAGAATCCATCAACTCTATCAAACTATTGGTAGCTTGTAATGAGATTTCTTTTACCATTTATCATAAAATAAAACTTGAGGGTAAGTATTAAAGATAAAAACCTGAGATAATCACAAGCGACGACACACACATACTGTCACAGTTCACCTCCTGACTGGAAAGGGGATGCAACCACTTGGCCCTGCCTCATCTTCCAGGGACCTTTCTTTCTATTGTCGAATCCACCAGGGAACTCCACGATCCATTCCCCCCAGTTGAGTGTGAACCCCACCTCTTGAACCAACGCCTGACTCCACTCAACATCAAACCACAACACAGACAAAATTCTTATCACAAGCATGCCAATAATGTGTAAGAGAAGAGGTGAAGTAAGGGGAATCATAGTGTACCCAATAGACAACATGGATAAAGACAGCCAGGCACTCCCTCAGTCCAATCTTCCTTAAAGAGCCAATTACAATTGTCTGCTGCCTTTGACACATTGCTGTTTCTTTTGCTGAAGTCTAACACATCACTTTATTTTCTATTTTTAGCCTGATGATGCTAATTTAATCCCCCGTGCTCTTTCATAAATTAAAAGACTCAACTTTATTGAGATGTGACTTCCATGCATTATAATAGCCGTTTAAATGGGCAGCTTCAGTATCATCCCTGAGAATTGTTTCATTCTCATCTCGCTTTTTACCCACAACTCCCATAGGGGTATATAATCATTTTAGCACTCTCTAAAGTTCCTTAGAACCCCTCGGGAATCTACCCTCTGTGAGAAACCGCTTCATTGTTTCTGTTAGATTATGCATTGAGCTAGGATAGTTCAACTGTATATTCATCAATCAAGAAAGAGGCTGGAAATATTCCTTTATGCTTCTTACCCTCTGGGTTTGCAGCCCAAGCTGACCCGAGACTTCCTCATGGTGATCCTCTCTGTCCAGTCTCTTGAATGCTGGGATTTCCAGTGCTCTCTCTCCTCTCTCCTACCCCCACTCCAGACCTCTCTGCACTCCCTTTCTCTCCTTCTTTCTTTCTCTTTCTCCACTACCTTCCCTTCTCCCAATAAAACACCCCATGTAAGCTCTGTATGCATGGCCTGCTTGTCTCTTACCAGCCTTGGATCTCCTTGCCTACATTCTGCCAAGTTCCCACTTGCACTGTATCATAACAGTCCTTTAAGCCATGGTTGAGCACAGCACACTCTTGCTTCCTTGGAGGTAATGGGGGTGATTACTGAGCTATAGGAGGGGAAGGTGGTCTGGCTGGTGTCTCACAGGTGCTGTGCTGTGCTCAGGGGATCTCCAGAGCTAATCTCCATGGGATCACTCCAAATACACAAGCGACCAAACACCTGAAAATGTGTCCCATTGAAATCACTTGAGCTTCAATTGCTACTCAGTGCATTCTGGGTGACCTTTCATTATGTCCAACTTGGAGCGAATTGTTTCAGTTATTTCCAGACTAGTGAGTTGTCCCTGTATCATGACATATTCTTTGAAAAAAATAAGCACACATGAATATACAAGGAGAAACACAGGCACACAAATATGTATAAATGTCTGTCTTAGAAAAATAAATTTTCTCTCTCTTCCTTTTTTGTACCCCTTTAGACATTAAATTCATTTTCCTACATATCTGATGGGCAATTGGAAAACAAAATAAATTTTACATATTGTGAGTATTGGGTGACTCTTTTCAGTCACTCACCAAGACAGCACCACCTCCAGGATGTTTGGTGGCTATCCTCCCAGGAGGTAGAGCCAACAGAGTGAGGAATCTCAGTCTTTCATCGTCTCCATAATTTCCCTGCCTGGGGCAATTGATAATAAAATGATATAAAAAGAACTTTTTTTTGCACAATGGTTGCCACACTTACTAGCCACAGAGAGGGTACCAAAGTACAGGTGTTCCAATTACTGTAATCTAAAGCATTCTGAATTAGCTCACAAGGCTGATCATGTGGTGAATATTTTTATTTTTTATCTTTTTATAATTATTTGGCTATCCTTGCATATAATTTATAGGCCTACACAGTTGACATATTAGTTATATATTATTGATAATGTTAATAATGTTGATAAAGTTGATAACATTAATTATTCTGAGGGTATGCATGTCCACCATGTAAACTGAGTCATATTAGAAAACTTTCCCTTGTGTTAGCTATAAGTTTCTTCTCTGATAACTCTTGTCACCATTTGTATCTCAGAGATGAGGTATGCATGGATTTGCTTGGCACATTTCTGTTAGGAAAAATCCTTAGATGAGCTGCTTCACCGGTGCAAAGAAATCCAATCAGACCAGATTAAAACACATCAAATGTCCGTGTTTAATAGACTGCGGTCATGGGTGGCCAGGAGAGCATGGTGAAGAAAAGACGGAAAGAGCACACATGCAAACCTAAACCATGAGTTCTTTCTGGCACAAGCCTAAGTAGCCTGAGGGGAGTGGTCCTGACCCTCCCCAGGGATGGGGTCAGCGTTTGGCACGCAGGTAGTTGGAGTCCAACCCAGGGCAATTGCCAGCCCAGGGGATTCCAATCATTACAGACTTCTTGGAAACAGGAGTGTTAGAGGGCTGGGGTGACACCCCCAGCTTCATATTATATTCCAGACTATTTGGATACAGGGCTCTGACAAGGAGCTGAGGCGATATTTATGACCAAACATCCCAGAATGGATCCCAGGGACTAAGATGATGCTTCCAATCATTGCAAACTCTTTGGATATAGGGTTGTAATTTTTGACCAATCATCCCAGTGTCCTTGGATATAGCGGTGTTGGCTCAAGTCTGGCTACTTCCTGTGGGCATGGGGAAGCTGGGAGTTCGAGTCCATGCTCAGCAAGAGGTGTGACTGGAACATCATCTGGTTTGCTGTCATCCTGGAGGCAGCTGGTTTTTGAGGAAGAAGAGAAGGCAAGGTGGCTAGGAGGAAAAATATTGTTATTACTGCTCCTATGCATTAACTGCCAGAAAAACTGGAACAGGGAAGTGCCCTAGTTGGACAGGTGAGGCTCAGGTGTATCAGATACAACCAGATTTGAGTTGGTAGGTGTCGTTCATCTAGGAGAATTTGTACCAATGGTGAAGTCTCAGGAGCTGGTGTAGATCTTTATCTTTGATATTATCTGGAGAGCACCTTGTAAGTTGGTTGTGGCCCAAGGCAGCAGGAGTGACCTGTATATATGCTTGAAACTGGCTGGGATTGGCAAAAGGGTCTGGAGACCGACCTGATTTTTTGATGCAGCAGTAGAACTTCTCCAGGTAAAAGAACTTGAACAGATTTACATCATGGTGTCGTAGCAAAAGGTTATTGCTTTAGGGTAAGACTACACACATGAAACCTGTTAGGCATACCTGTTTGTCTTTTTAACAGTTCCTAGGTTGTCAAATGTCGTTAGACAGATATGAGGAATAAATGAGCAAAACTGAGACAGCTTTTTAGCTACGCAAGCTATCCTAAATCCCCTCCTTAGTCCTTGGAGAATGATAGTCTTAGAATCAGTGTTTGCCCTTAGCTGTTGAGTATAGAGGCCCAAAGATTTTTCCCGTGTGGGGAAGACTCAATCTACCTGGCTTGGCAGGATGAGGCAATCGATTCCCTGGGAAAGCATCCAGGAAGCTGGAAAGGCAGCTTTTTTTGCTCAGTGAGTGGCTTTGCCAAGGCCAAGGGCAAGCCTGGAGGTCCTTCTGTAACCATGCATCTTCTTTGGAGGAGCTAAGGGTGCTGCAAAAGCTGGCAAGTTTCTGTGTTAGAAGCTCTTGTTAAAATGCCGTGATCTCAGATTTGTAAAGGCACTTGAGAACCAGGTACCATTCATTACCTGTTATTTTAAACTTGACATATAAGCTAAATTTAAATGTATTTTATCCAATTAGTTACAGTTTATTAATGCTAGTAGAATACTAGCACATGTGGTTACCCTTACCAGAGATGGCGGACTGGCGCACGTGGTTGCCCTAACCAAAGATGGCAGTAAAGTTATAATAGCAACTAACACACATGGTTGTCCTTACTAAAGATGGCGTTAAGGTTAAAATGGCGGCTACCCACATGTTTCTATTTTTCCAGAGCTGCTGTAACCTGGAAGCACATATGAACACAGAAACATAAACCAAGTACATTATTTTAACAGTGAGAAAAATAGGACAGTTTTAGAAACCTGTGTCAGCTGTCTAGATGTTGTAAGAGGGAACAGAAACATACGGACAAAACGTTTACAGAGTTTTAGAGTGGAAGGACGGGGGAAAAAAGATTTTGTAAAATTCCAGAGTAAAAGAATCAGGAAACAGCTAGAGGAGCAGGAGGAAGGGACATAGAAGCTGGGATGGGGGACTAGACTATGCCTCCTGAGCTGACATTTACGCACCCTGGGCCCTTGTTTGTGCCAGTGCCATGGCTGATGAGACCAAGTGTGTCATGTTGGGTTCGGGGCCACAGTGGAATTGCCGTTGCTGTGGCTGACGTGGACCCTAGGGGGGGGAGGAGAGAGAGAGAGAGAGAGAGAGAGAGAGAGAGAGAGAGAGAGAGAGAGAGGTGAGATTATGATTATCTTCTACAATCATAGTTTCACTGTTCTTTATATTTTTGCTGTAGCATAAATAAACTGTGCACTCTCCTATTGCCTGATAACATTCCTACTTCTGCCCCTATCCATTCTTAAGAGGCTGAATCAACCCAGTACAGAGAGAGAGAGAGAGAGAGAGAGAGAGAGAGAGAGAGAGAAGTGAGAAGCAGGATGAGTACGCTCATCTAAAAAAATCTGTGGTCTTTTGGAGCATATTTTGCTTTAAGTTAGATACCTCAATTTAAAAGGATTTTTGTAAACAGCTGCTTAAGGGCCATGGAGGCCAGACGAAGGCATCAGATCCCCTGGCACTGGAGTTATGAGTGGTTGTGACCCTCCCCCACATGGGTGCTAGGAATTGAACTCCAGGTCTTCTGTAATCACTCCAAACTGCTGACTCACCTCTCTGTCTCTAGCCTCTGTTCCTTCTGAATTATTTACATTTTTGCTTCTTTTGAACTTTTTTATACCTATTTCATTTATCATATTCTGGAACCTATGGAAGTTTGCTACTGTGTTAGCTATGTTACTTGTTTCTGTGGTTAAATATCTGACAAAAACAACTTGTGGAAGGAAGGGTTTATTTGGCTTATAATTTAAGGAGGAACAGTTCATCGCAGTGAGGAAGGCATGGTGTCAGGCGTGTGAAGGGCTGGTCATGTTGTAGTCTCAGTTCTGAAGCAGATAATGAACAAAATTCCATGTAAACGCCATAGCAAGTTATACCATCATTAGTACCATCATGTTTTATTTTTTTGTACCCAAAATAAATCTTTAAAGTCACTAAAAAAAAAAAAAAAAAAGAAAGGTGATAGTCTAACAGCTCAAGGCCCACCCAGAGTGACCCAGTTCCTACAGAGATGTCCCTCACCTTATAGTATCCATAACTTCCCCAAAAACATCTCTAGCTGGGAAGAAGTGTTCAAATATATGAGCTAACAGCGTGAGGAGCACAGTTCATAGATAAGCTGTGATATGTATAGTTTTCTGTATTTCCTTGTGTGTTTTTCCTCTTCTTTATTTATGTGACTATTTGGTGAAAACCACATCTCATTCCTGAACAATTCATTCTATTTAAAATTTTATTTTGTAAGTTGAAGATTAAAACACTTCCATAGTATTTTCAAAACTTTCTTGTTCTTTTTTTATAAAGAAGACTAAAGTTTTCTCATTTGCACATTAAACAACTGATTAAATTCAATTTTCATCTAAAACCCTTTGCTGAGGTTCAGCCCAGCACTATGGATCTTTTTTTTCACAATTCACTCCAGAAAAACAGTTCTTTGTGATTATAGAGGGACTTAGTAGGCCCTGTGAGACATGCAGCCCAGTCCAATCAAGAGTTGCAATGAAGGCATGATCTGACTATTTTGCGGGCCAGAACTGAGGCATCCGTATTCCCCTCAGATCAAGACATTGATTGCTCTCAGCTCATTTCTCCCACAAACTTGTTAGCACATAAAGAACTGTTTTTCTATTTATCAATCTAGGTTTTGTTCTTCGTCATTAAAATTCCATATTCAATTACGGACTAGTTATTTTTAAAGTTAATTATTCTGAATTCACCACAGATTTAAAAAATAAATAGATCATTAAAATAATTTCTGTCTAAAGTCCTTCCCATTGCCTGTGGAGAATTAAAAATAAATCCATGACCAGCAGTTCTAATCACAAAGATCAAACATGGCCTCGGACTTTGCTATAGGATGCTTTGTAAATGGCCTCATCTCATTTTGACTACTCTTTATTGACATATGGATCACTCATCTCAATCTAAGGAAGTAACTGACGTGCAATTTTAAATGATTATTCTTTTTCAATGTGCACTTGCAATGTATACTAATGCTAATTTAGTGTTTTCTCTATGTCTGGTATGTTCTATCATGCAAATTAGGACAATTTCAGTTCGGGTTTAAAAAACAAATATCTTCACCACATGCACATGAACTTGAGATACCCAGTGGCTCTTCTTTATCCATTCAGTTTAAGTATTGCCTTTCTTATAGGGATCTGTCATGATTCCCCATTGCCCTGTGTGTCCTTCCTCTCAGGTTCATTGCAGGCAGCCCTCATAGAATGTGACTGCTGTAATTCTCATCTATTTTGTACTCATTATTCTAAGTTTATAAATTAATATTTAAAAATGCTTTGCCTCCATCTTGTTTATTTCCTGACTCAATTCTATTATAGAATCCTATAATATTATATAATAAAATTATTTTCAAAGAGAAGTATTCCTGCTACTGGAGTTGCAAAGTTCATTCTGTTGTCTACCATCTGTCTACCTATCCACATATATGTATCTTCACTGATCAGATCCATTGTGACTTATGTAGATGTTCATCCAGCTAAACAGTCATCCTGCAGCAGCTTGCAATATTCTGTTGGTAAAATCCTACAAACATGATCTCACTGCTTTCAAAAGTTTAACTCTGGACCTAATTTTGCAGGCAAAGCTTGTGGATCAGACATTGCTTACATCCTCTTTACAGCCATTCCAGCCAGTCACAGAGATGGCTTGGTGATTAAGGGTGCCTGTTGCTCTTCCCTAGGATCAAGTTCAGTAACCATGTTGAGTGTTTCAAAACAACTTGTAACTACTTCTTGGGAATTTGATGCCTCTTCTAGACTGAGATTATACAGTATATTCTCAATTTGAAAAGTCTCCATACAAACTTCTCTCTTTGTGCTGTCAAGTTTTCCTTTCCTGGGTTTTGACAAATGTATGAGATCCTATAAGGACATGATAGGATCATAAATATAAATCAATTGCTCTAAGCATTCTGTTGTTGATCATTTTCTTTCATCTTCCATAATCACAGCTTCACTGCTCTTTACGTTTTTGCTGTAGCATAAATAAACTGTGTACTCTCCTATTGCCTGATAACATTCCTACTTCTGCCCCTATCCATTCTTAAGAGGCTGAATCAACCCAGTACAGAATACTTGTAAAACTATGATGTATGAACATATGAAATGGTAACACATAGTTGCTTTCTACTTTTGAATTAAGGCAATGAGAAGTGATTTCCTTTCTAATTAGATTTCACTCATTAGAGGATATCCCATTAAAAATGAGAATCAATCTGCAGAATTGGTAACACATGCATCAGTATGAGTTGTGAGAGGGAGACAAAACCTGGATTACTTTTGATCAAAGTAGAGAACATGGAAGCATTTTCTCAATGCATTGCATAGTAGAAGCAACTTGGAGGAAATGGGGAAATACAAGTTTGATAACCTGAGTTTAGATATGCAGCAAGCATGTAAAACAGTTGGCATGGGGGTAGGTACCGGTATCCTTAGAACTTAGGAGGCAGAGACTCAGGAGGCTCCTTTGGGCTTGTTGGCCAGCCAACCTAGTCAGATCTGTGAGCCTTAGGTTCAGTGAGATACCCTGTTGAAACAAGCTTTCTTGTCTAACTATCTTTGTCCACCAGCCTGCAAATAATGACCAGAGACTTATTATTGCTTATGAAAGCTTGGCCTTAGCTTAAACTTTTCCCAAACTAGCTCTTATAATTTAATTAACTCATACTTTTTAAATCTACATTCTCTCATGTGGCTCAGTTGCCTCTTCTTAGTATGGTGCATCTGACTTGCTTTGAATTTGCTGGCAAAATTGCGTACCTAGATTCTTCCAGATTCTCTCTCTCTCTCTCTCTCTCTCTCTCTCTCTCTCTCTCTCTCTCTCTCTCTCCCTGGAAGTCCCGCCTATACTTCCTGCTTAGCTATTGGCCATTAGACTCTATTACACCAATCACAGTAATACATATTATACAGTGTATAAATATCCCTCAACACCCTGCCTCACGAAAAGAGGCAGAGAACACTAGAGAAAGACATTAAATGTTGATCTCTGGCTTCCACATGTATAAGATAACACATATAGGAACACATACACACCTACTTAGAGAGAGAGAGAGAAGCATGAGAAACTTTATGGAAAAACTTAAACTATTCATGGCTGAAAAAATTTTCTTGGATTCTTTTCTGGAAAATGGAAATCTGACTTTCTATGTGTTTATGTTTGTTTGTTGTTTGTTTGTTTTAATGGAACTGCAGTGCATATATTTTGAAAAGGTCTAGAGAGTACAAGCACCACAGCCAGTGCTAGAAACCTCAGTCCTAAGAAATGCCCAAAAGAGTAGTCTGTGGTGTATTAGTTCCTGTGTTCCCTGTTAGTGACCTGAAAGACAGACTGAGGGGACCAAGTGAAAGTGACATCACTCTGACTTTAACATTCAGGTTATGTAGGTAGACTTCCAGAAAAAAAAATGAAATTAATATTTAGCATGATCCTAAGATTCCTTTGCCGGGTGAAATAAATATAAAGAGCACTTACTCACTTGAGGTCAGCCCTGACCCTGCATATTCACATGCCAGTGACCCCCCCAAAGCTTGCCAGAGAAGTAATGTTAATGAATGAAAGACCTTAAGAGCTGCGTTAATAGTTTACCCTTTCTGCAGCAAGGACTGCTGAGAAACCATGACCAGTGCCAGGGAAGCCTCGAGACTTCATTGTATATAGCACTTTTCCTTTTCCCAAATTAAATAATTTACAAATGCGTATTTCTAAAACTCAGACATCTAGATTTTTCTCTTTTATGAGAGATTCACTTAATAGGTTTTATTTTTGAAATAAATTACTAATAAGAGCCCTGCTTTGGGAATTTTATCAAATTTTCACTAACCCATGAAATTAATCTCTTGAATGTGCCGTGGAAAGCAACCAATCACAGTGGCTAGACTGGATTATAGGTTTGCTTTGTGGGCCAAACTGATCATGCTATGAAGTTTTGCTTTGTTGTGCTTGCTTTCTAGGTTTCATTATGTTTAAAGAAAAGAATCGATTCCAAAAGCTCTTTAAGCCCCAATATTAGGAAAGAATCTTCCTTAAGTCATTGCATAGCAGGCTAAAAATTACAAAACTTTCAGTTACTCATAAAAATACAGTATGCAACAGGGATTTACTGGTGGTGGAGGCATAAATTGCTTAGACATTAGAAATACGGACCTAAAAATGCTGGCTGAATTTGTTTAAAGGGCACAGAGTGCCTGTTATGTTAGGATCCTTTTCTTTTTATATTCTATCTAGTAATTCCCTTTATGGTCTTTTTTTAGTGACAAGGCTACAGAATGAGCAGAAATTCTAGGCAAGCCTGCAATCTATAAGTCAACTCTGATGTACATATACTAGTTTTTGTTCTCATATTTCCTTGACCTGAAATAGTAACCTGGCATATGCATGCACTTATAAACATTACATGATATTTGGCTTTTATGTGTATTTATGTGGATCCATTAGAGGCCGGAAACCCACACTGGCCATCTTCCTAGATTGCTGTCCATTTCCCTTTCAAGAAAAGTCTCTCGTTGAACTCAGCATTCATATAGACCAGACTGGGTACCCGGAGGCCCCACTCATCAGACACCTGTCTCTGTCACCATGTGGTAAGATTACAGATACATATGACCATCCAGCTTTGTATGTGGGTGCTGGGGACTTGAATTTTGATTCTTATGCAGGTGCAGCAAGCAGTTTACCCCTTGAGCTATCTCCCCAGGGCTGTGGGAAGTCATTGTAAGAGCTGTGGCTGATATCAGTATTGCAGCATTTAGGTCAGAAGGATTTCACAGCGTTATTGGTCTCCGTATTTTAACACCTTTACAAAGTCATCAATCAGGCTGTCAGTTACACAATTCTACATTTGTGCCTTTGCATGGGGAAGTGAATTGATACGGCAGACTCAGTAGTTAGGGCTTATCCGATTATGCCATTGTAATCATACTGTCAGATTTCAATGTACCACTTTTTAATTTCTCTTGGTTCAACATTTTCTACTTTCAGACTCCCTCTGCCTGCTTTGAAAAGTGAAATGTTTGGATTTTATAAAAAAAATACAAAAAGAAAAGTAGTAGGCAATATGACTATGAATGATCTATTAAAAAAAACCCCACAGACTTTCAAGGAACACTCACCGGGAGAGTGTTTATGTAGCATGCCATGCTGGAGTGAAATCCCCAACACTGCAAAACAAGCCTAAATGTTAGCAAAGGTTTTCCCTAGGGCATGTTTTTAGGGAAATGCATATCCTTAAAGTTGTGTAACCAGAGCTTGGCTGACAAACTCTGGACTTACTGTTTCGTGCTGTCATTTTGTGAACATCTACCAAGAACACCGTGTGCACTTGTTTTTCTTCTCTTTAAGGAGAGCCAAACATTCTCATCTGCACACGTATGAATAAAAGGCTTTGTCTGCTGTATGATGTAAAAAAAATGAAAAGTGAATCATACAGATAGCAGCTGCCAGAAGTGACTTACACTGGGGAAAGATTAACATTATTTTTATGATGCTTGTTCACTTATTTATTTATTCTTACTTGGCCATGTATGCCACAGAGCACATATGGAGCTTGCAGAGGTGTTTTCTTCTTTCAATATGAGGAGATAGGGGATTGAACTCAAGTGATCAGAAATGGAAGCAGACACCTTTTCCAACTGGGACATCTTACCAGCTCATTTTTTATATTCTTTGTAGTCAACCATGAATACATTTAGTTAAATATGCAAATAAGGGTATGAATATTTAATTGTTAATATGATATTTGATCAAATGGTAAATGGGTTTCTGGTTTTATGATAGAAACAGAATTTCGGAAGAGAATTTTGACCATTTTTAGGATAGTGGATATTTGCTTTTTCTCTTTTGTTTTGAATGGCTGTGGCTTTGAAGAGGCTTAATGATTGCAGAATAGAAAAACCTGCTGTATTTAGTGACAGTCCACATGCCCAAGTTATAGAAAATTTGTCACCTTTAGTTTATGGTGAAAATATGAAATTTAAATGTTGAAAGACTTCATCTTGCTTGTTAGTTGTCATGGTAACAGAAAATGAAACAAAGCAGTAAGAATTTTTCCTACAAAATCATGTTAGAATTGGGACAATAACACAGAATTTCTCCTTGTGTCACAAGAAGTCTTTAGAACCTGGAGACAGTTACTTGGCTACAAGAGACAAAACAAGCTACAACTTTGCCATCACTAGTTCCTAAAGCAACATATTATAGCTACCAAAATATTTGAAAATTGCTTTCATTACTTAGCCATAAAATAGCATGAAAATGCTTTGCTTCTAAATAGTATATATCCCATGATGCTTTAGTTAACACACAATAAGGTAAATGCATACAGGAAGACATACTTATTTTTCTGCAACAAAATAAAAGATCATAGAGACTAATTATTCACAGCTGTCTTAGTCTGGTCACTCATCCTTTTTCAGGTTAATAAATTCATTGCTGCAAATAAAGTTTAAATATAACAAGACGCATAATTAAAAAGCACGGTATTTTTATTTGTAGTGCAACTTCAAGGCTAATTATAATTACCCGTGACATTCCAACTTGAAATAGGAAGGTTTGAAGGAGCTCTTCTATCTCAAGTCTGCTGAGAACATGAGTTCTGAATTTTGATGTTGCTCATTCTTTGAAAAGTAGAAGGGTAGTATGTCCAATTAGATTCCTGAGTCTCACTCAGCTGCTAGTAACACTGCTTCCACAGAGGGTTTTAAGGATGGATATGTATTCATTAGAGAAGTGTTGGGAGCTGAGTAGCTGGCATGGAATCTCTGGCTCCTGGAAATGGATGTTGAGTTCTTAGTCTTAGTGTCTTCTTATCTCACTTATTTCAAGCTGGCCACAAACTAGCCAAACAGCTGAAGATGACCTTGAACTCTTGACCTTCCTGGCTCTTCCTCCCCAGTTCTGGGATTATAGGAATGTACCACAACACCTAGTGTCATACTGTGATAGGGAATGAATGCAGGGCTCTATGCCTTATAGGCAACTGCTATATGAACTGAACCACATCCCCAGGATGGCTACTTTTTCTGCAGTTATTTTTCATGGGCTACTGCTCAATCATCTTCAGCATTAACAGCTGACCTTTGGCCGGGCTGGAGCTGTTTTTACTAAGTGGAAACATGAGCATCCTTTCAAACTTGAATAAATGTCATAACATAATTTGAATCTACATGATTACGCTCTACTGAGTTCTATGTTTGCTTCACAATTTAACTCAAATAATTTCAAAATGAGCCAATGAGCTAATTTCGCAGCTTAAAGATTTCCAAAGTGATGAGATTCATTTTCATTCTGATTTTTTTAGTCACACACAGTATAGTGCTAGGATATGTAAAAATTAATTCTAAGTACAGCTGCTCCTTGACATTCAGTGGGATTGGCTCCTGATTAAACCCATTGGAACTTAATATCTCTATAAAATATCTAACCTTCTGAATGCTGGTGTTTGGTACACAGCACTGCAGAGTACCACTGTGTACCCTCATGATTACAGAGCAACAGAAAACTGGGACTCCCTGCTGTTGCCAAGCAACCAAGAGAGTATTATTATATTTATGCTTCCACCCCAGGACAGGATCAAATCTGAAATATGACTTCTATCCAGTAGGTATCTCTTTTTGCCATGATCGTATTGGACAAATAATGGTCAGATCATTACAATTCAAGGACTCTCTATATTAGCACTTAAGCTGAAGGTCAAGAACAGTACCAGTGTACTGAAAACCTCCTCATATGATTTTACTAAAAGTGAAGAATAAATGACTTTTAGAGAGACATGTGATGCTAAGAGGTGTGGTCAGGCTCACAGTTGAGGTCAGAGGTCATTAGCACTTGAGCACACTCTTCTGCTCCTCCTGTGTGGAACTAGGAACTACTTAAAGGCTGGTTCTCCTTCCTCACACAGCAGAACTTAATGAGTCATTGATCTGAAGCAAATCACAGATACCCAGCAGTGTCCTCTATGATTCTGATGCAAGTCACCGATACACTATCCAAAGCTGCCCATGGCTGCTGCCAGAAAACAAACTATACCTCTGAAGTTTGCTTATTTTTGATTTGATATGAAACAGAAACTGAGACATCTGGGACAGTAGAAAGTGCAGCCCACTGCACTCTAAAGGGAATTTTAAAATGAAATTTATCAGGAGGAAAAGTTAGATTATTTTTTACTACACTAGGCCCTACCCTACATTTATTATGGCTGAAATCAAGGCTGTTATTTTTTCTGACTTTAAGGAAGATGTGTGAAAAGTTCCTAAACTCCTTTTGTGGTGCAAATAGTAAATCAGACTAAAGGATTTGCTTCTATGGGCATTTTCAGCATTTACAAGTGATTTTATCATCATTCCTTTTTGTTGCTGTGTTTTGTATTTTGTAATAATATTTCATATTGGCTTTCCATTCTGTTGTGATAAAACACTTTTACCAAAAGCACCTTATGGGAGCAATGTTTTATTTGTCTTACAGTCGAGGTCACAGTCCATCACTGAGGGAAGTCAGGGCAAAAACTGAAGAAGGAACTTAGAGAAAAGACTGCTTGCTATTCAACAAAGCATGACCTCTAACCAGGGAACTCACAGCCAAGACAATACAGCAGAAACCAGAGGAACATCATTTGCTGGCTCACAGGCACACTCATACTTAAGTAGCTTTCTTTCTTTCTTTCTTTTTTTTTTTTGTTTGTTTTGTTTTTGTTTTTCGAGACAGGGTTTCTTTGTGGCTTTGGAGCCTGTCCTGGAACTAGCTCTGTAGACCAGGCTGGTCTCGAACTCAC
>NW_004949100.1:19732418-19753368 GCF_000317375.1 Microtus ochrogaster | reverse complement strand
AAATAAAATCTAAAAAAAAAGAAACTATATTAATTACAACACTTCTTGGCCAACAGCTTAGGCATATTCCTACCTAGCTCTTATATCTTAAATTGACCCATTTCTTCTCATCTGTTTATTGCCATGAGGCCGTGACTTACCAAAAAATGTTCTTGAGGCATCTTTCTCCTTTGGTAGCTACATGGCGTCTCTTTGACTTTGCCTTCTCTCTCTCTTTTCCTGATACACATCTCTTTTCATATATATATGATTTCCAACAGGTTTTACTCTGCTAAGTCATTGGCTGAAACAGTTTTATTTGTTAGTCAAAAAAGCAACACATATACAGAAAGACATCCCACATAACTGGTTAGTCTTATCCAGGTAACCACTTAATTGGGATACCTTTTTCAGGTGGCTCCAGGCTGTGAGAAATTGACAGTTAAAGTTGTGTGGGAAACTTCCCTAAGGATTTATTTGAAAACAATGGGAGAATATCAAACTTTCAAATGCATGTTGAAATGTTAATGTTCTACAAAGCCTCGATTTCTACATGTCCTGTGACATAGTTCAATAAGTGTTTTTTGAGTTGGACTAACTGAACAAAAGGGGAACTTTTATTCATTTGGGAAAAATTCAATAAAGAGCTTGATTTTTTTAAAAATGGTCTTGACTTTAATAATAACAACCCAAGTGAGTAATGCTTGACTATGTAACCTAAGAGATACATTTTTAATGCCTTTTCAAAATGGGAATATTGAATAAATTTATTATTTTATTGAAAGTTTGCAATGCATCTTGTTTATATTCATATCTATTTATCTTGTCTATTTCATTGGAGAAAAAAATAAGAAAACCCAATCAAATATAGCACATAATTTTTGTTTTTAATTTAAGATAAGGTAAGGACTAAAGAGGTGGATGAATAGGTATAAATGCTTGTCCTAGAAACATAAGAAGCGGAGTTCAGATGTTAGAATTGTGTAATACCAGGTGCTTGTAGTAGCCCTTGGGACTTTTAAAGGTAGAGAGCCATGAAGTGAACTAGCCATTTAGATTAGCTGAAGCAGTGAGCTTTGGGTTCAAAAGAGAGACCTTGCCTCAACACTTAAGATGGGGAATATTCAAGGAAGATACCTGATATTAACATTTGACTGCCGTAGCCATACACACATATGACTTTCCTCACTACACACATGTCAACAGGCATGGATGCACACACATCACACATATGTACAGACAGAAGATAAAAGAACTTATAGGATACTTTTTAAAAACTGAAAAATGCAAAAGGAAAAACAACTTCTTGAATTTTACTTACTAATAAATTATATGTAATTGTCCTTAAGCTGTAGTTACATATGTCTGTACAAATGGGAAATGATTACAGTATCTACTCTCCAGAATGGCAGTTCTTCTCTGAGGATTTCTAAGCACCCTGAGTGGGGAAGAAGGGCTCATGAACATAATTCTGCAGCCTCATTTTCACTTTCCTCTAGTAAATAACCTTGCTGTGCTCAAAGGTGTATGTTAACCACTACACCCTTTCTATCTCATGAGCTTTGGTTCCTGCACAGTAATAACCAGGAGAAGCAGAAGTGACATGGTGGTCTAAGTGCAGCAAATCTTAGTTTTATGTGCAGATGTGGTAAAAGATCATTTCCCTTTCTGACCTGAGCTCAAATACAGGAGCTGTGCACATATGTATGCTGTTATTGTTAATCCTTTAAACTTGGACTTCATTAATTAAGAGCCATAATCCCTAAAGCAAGGCCAGCTGATCTCTTTATACACTGTCTAGAGAGGGAGGATTTAACAATACATATTAGCAGTAGACTAAGAGGATATATCCCGTAACAGAATTCCTTATTTTCATGTATTATAAGGTAAATTTTATTACTGTAATACAAAGAACTTACTTGGAATGTAGGCAGGAGGCCACTTGTTCATTCCTGGATGCTCAGACTACAAAATAATCACACAGAAATTATATTACTTGAAATACTGTTTGACCAATAGCTTAAGCATATTTCTGGCTTACTCTTATATCTTAAATTAACCCATTTCCATTAGTTTTTGTATGACTGTGGTTACATGTCAAGGTTTCTGCATGTCTGTCACTGGCAGCAGCTATTTTTTTAATTTTTATTTATTTATTTATTATGTATACAATATTCTTTCTGCATGTATGCCTGAAGACCAGAAGAGGGCACCAGACCTCATTACAGATGGTTGTGAGCCACCATGTGGTTGCTGGGAATTGAACTCAGGACCTTTGGAAGAGCAGACAACGCTCTTAACCACTGAGCCACACTGGCAGCAGCTTTATGACTTCTCTTTCACCTAGCTTCTTTCTCATAGCATTCAGTTTAGTTTTCCCTGCCTAACTTAATTCTGTCCTATTAAAGGCCAAAACAGCTTTTCTATTCATTAACCAATAAAAGCAACATATAGACAGAAGGACTTCTCACACTTTTTCCTCTTTTCTGTTTAAATGAAAGGAATGTTTTAACTTTAACATAGTAAAATTACATATAACAAAGCAGCTATCAAGCAAGAATTACAGTTACAATACTTGTATCTACTTTATCTTTTATCATAACTAAGGAAAACAATAACTGTAACTATTCTTCAACTTTATCAAAGACTCTAGAGGGATATAATATTATGTAAGTAAACAGGAAGCTACTTCTGTAGAATTGACAGAGATGTCTCACTACCTGGACAGTCACCCAAGGGTCTTCTGTAACATTGTGGGCACCCATCTTCAGCCTATTGACCCATAGTATCCAAAAGACTTTTCCATAAACCAGGAAATTTGAAGATCTGTTCTGCCTTGTAATGGCAAAGTCCATCAGTTGCTTTCTTCTGTGTCCTGTAGACCGTCTGGCAGACTCTTTTATGAAGCAGGAACCCCAAAGGATAGTTTCAACTTTTGGCAAGTTCAGCAGTCATTTTTCTGTGAGCCCTTCATGTCAAGTTCAAACAGCATAATATCAAGCAGTCCAGGAAAGAGCGTTTCTTGTCCAAATGATTAACAAACTCTATAAGGAGCCACTTTGATGTCCATGATCCTCTTGAAGTATATTGGTGCTGCCAGGAGCAGATATGTCTCATTGTCATGAAAAGTCCTAAGCTATCAAAACATTTTAAATGTCATATTCTGAAGGTCTCTGAAAGATTTGAGGAATACCTATCTAACTGAAATATATCTCTATGTATCTAAAAAAATCTAACTAACATGATTACAAGCTTGACTATTATAGATGACTATCTATTAACCTGTATTTCTTAATTATACATTGCATTTTTAAATGAGCTACAGAAACACAATATCTTAATCAAGAGCAGAAATATACATATAACAAAATTGACCTTAAGTTTGTATCAATAAAACAAGATACATACCAATGTAAATCTCTATAGCATATCCCCCATCAAATGTAAACAAACATTTATAAACAATATTTGGGAATTTGAGTGTAGTTCTCTACAAATTGCTTCCTGCCTTTTGTTGGGTGAAGTAATTTTTGGGGGGTGTTCACGGTGACCTTTTGGAAAATCTTGGTTCATCAAATCACATTAGTCTGGAAAGTATCCATAGGTTTTCATGATCTGTGGAAACAAAAGCACAATATTTTTTCCAAAACAACAAATCCTTAGACCCAAATTCTGAAGTCAAGATACCTTTAAAATATGTATGTTGGCTTGCTTAGCAGCCCATACAATGAAATGTCTCTTTTTACTTAGCTCTTTCACAGTCAAAAAATCAAAGAAAACACAATAATATGCAAAATCCAGACTCTGTGTATATATTCCTTCTTTACGTGACTTATTTTTCTTATCTAGTACTTTTTCTAAAAGTTTAATATTTATTTTATTATCTTTACTCCTTTAACCTATAGCTGTCTGTACTCTTTTATTTTATAACTGTCTACATGCTTTTTCCTCTCTCTCTTTCTCAGTCCTATGTACATTCATCCAACATTGTGACTCATTTAGAGATCTTTTTCATCTGAATCTGTCTTTATTGTGTATCTGTAATTATTTTCTGACCAGAAGCACCTTTTTTTTAATGCTAAGTGGGCATGGCTAGGGCCAAGTCGGCCTTGCCTGCTTGCTCCACCCAGTCCAACATGGTGGAGGCATGTTAACTGCCTCTCAGAGCTATGTACATTGTCCCATTTTTAGGCACACAGTGGGCCTATTTTGCCATTAAGCAAGTTGTAGCACTCGGCTCATAGACCACATTTTTTGCTCTGTATTTGGACCTCCTGAAAGAGTCAGAGCTGTTCATGCTGGCAAACCAGGAAGCTTTAAAGGAGCCATGCAGTTTGTGCTGCTACCTGCTGAATCAGGAAGCCTCTTAAAAGAATTGCGCTTTTTTGTCTTAGTGAGAGTGTCCTTTGCTTTATAGAAGCTTCTCAGTTTCAGGAGGTCCCATTTATTCAATGAGGCCCTTAATGTCTATACTGCTGGGGTTATACATAGGAAGTGATCTCCTGTGCCAACGTGTTGTAGAGTACTTCTCACTTTCTCTTCTATCAGGTTCAGTGTGTTCGGACTGATATTGGGGTCTTTAATCCATTTGGACTTGATTTTTGTGCATGGTGATAGATATGGGTCTATTTTCATTCTTCTACAGATTGACATCCAGTTTTGCCAGCACAATTTGTTGAAGATGCTCTCTTTTTTCCATTGTACACTTTTAGCTCCTTTATCAAAAATCAGGTGTTTATAGGTTTGTGGGTTAAAGTCAGGGTCTTCTATTCGATTCCATTGGTCGACTTCTCTGTTTTTATGCCAATACCTGAGCCAATGGGGATGTTCTATGGGAACTCACCAAGGCCAGCTGACCTGGGTCTGAAAAAGCGTGGGATAAAACCGGACTTGCTGAACATAGCAGACAATGAGGACTACTGAGAACTCAAGAACAATAGCAATGGGTATTTGATCCTACTGCACCTACTGGCTTTGTGGGAGCCTAGGCAGTTTGGATGCTCACCTTACTAGACCTGGATGGAGGTGGGTGGTCCTTGAACTTCCCATAGGGCAGGGAACCCTGATTGCTCTTTGGGATAATGAGGGAGGGGGATTTGATTGGGAGAGGGGGAGGAAAATGGGAGGCGGTGGCGGGGAGGAGGCAGAAATCTTTAATAGATAAAGAAAGAAAGAAAGAAAGAAAGAAAGAAAGAAAGAAAGAAAGAACTAACTGTGCTTCTGCTTGCTTCTAGCAAACAGAGCCCACCCAAGAAAATGCTGTTACCAAAAAGTCATGCTTAACTCTGTTCTTCTGTGTCTAGAATTTCTTTTTAAGCTTTCTCAGGTTTTATGGGGATATAGTTAAACAAGTTGGTGCACTAATTTGTAGACGGGGCTATTTGTTCATTCCTGGATGCCCAGACCACAAAATAATCACACAGAAGCTGTATTATTTGCAACACTGTTTGGCCAATAACTTAAGCATATTTCTGGATTATTCTTACATCTTAAATTAACCCATTTACGTTATTTTTTGTATCACCACTTGGCTGTGGCTTACTGGCAAGGTTTCTGTACATCTGTCACTGGTGGCCAGCTACATGGCTTCTCTTTCACCCAGCCTTCTTTCTCCCAGCATTCAGTTTAGTGTTCCCTGCCTAACTCAATTCTGTCCTATCACAGGCCAAAACAGCTTTTTTACTCATTAACCAAAAAATCAACACTTATACAGAAGGATTTTCCAGACCACAGGAACTTATTATATATAAACCTTATCTTTTAAAAAATATTATTGCAACATTGGGTATTCACTCTGAAACCTTACACATGACAAGCAAGTGCTTCACCATTGAGCTGCATTTACCACTGAGCTCTAGTCCTTCTTTCTCTTTGTTTTCTTATACTCATAAAAACTATTTTTTTCACTTTTGAGATTATAATTGCAGCATTTTTCCCTTTCCTTCCTCCCTCCAAACCTTCCCATGTACTCTGTCTTGCTCTGTTTCAAATTCATGATCTCTTTTGTTCCATTAATTATTGTTAAATACATAAACCTTACTCAGCCTGTATAATGTTACTCGCATGAATGTTCAGGGTTGACCATTTGGTGTTGAACAATAAATTGGTGTTCTCGTCCCTGAGGGAGACTGATTCTCCCACTCTCAGTGTTTCTTAGTTGTCTGTAGTTCTTTGTATAGGCTTGAGGCCTCATGGTCTCTCTTCTGTCAACTTTGTCACATCTATTGGTGTTCTTGTTCGTTTCATATTTAGGAAGTCACATTAGTGAGACTTTGTGGGTATAGCCTCTAAAATTTCTAGTTTTGCCCATTTCCCCATCAGACCACTTATAGTCTGCTATTTTCCCCTTTTATTTATTTATTTATTTATTTATTTATTTATTTATTTATTTTGGTTTTTTCGAGACAGGGTTTCTCTGTGGTTTTGGAGCCTGTCCTGGAACTAGCTCTTGTAGACCAGGCTGGTCTCGAACTCACAGAGATCCACCTGCCTCTGCCTCCCGAGTGCTGGGATTAAAGGCGTGTGCCACCACCGCCCGGCTTATTTTCCTCTTTTATTGCTCACCCACCCACCTGCCCTGGCTACAGTTCCATTTTCATTTTCCTTTTTTCTTCATTCACTCTAGGATATGTACTCATCTGAAGGTTTGAAGCTAAGAGTCTTTAGTGATAAAGAACATTTGACAAGAGTCTTTCTGTCTAGGTTACCTGACTAAATATGATTCTTCTCTAGCTCTATCCATTTACCTGTAAAGTTCATGATTTCAATTTTCTTTCCATTGGAATAGTATCCCATAGTGTATATGTACCACATTTTCATCATCAATCCGTCGGTTCAGGTGAAAGATACTTAGGTTGTTTCCTTTTCATAGCTACTATGAGTAGAGTAGCAGTGAACATAGCCTAGTATAAGTTATCTGTTGATTAGGATATCGTCAAGTTCTTTAAGCACATGCCTACACATGGTATATGTGGGTCATGAGGTAGATTTATATTTGCCTTTTTGAGAATTCTCCATGCTGATTTCTGCAGTGACTACAGTTTGCTGTCCCCTAACAATGAATTAGAGTCCCTTTTTCCAACACCTCTGCCTGCATTTGTTGGTTGCTTTGTTGATATTTGCCATTGCCATTTTGACCAGGGCAAGACAGGCTCTCAAAGTTGTTTTGCTTTTATTTTTACTAATGTTGTATAAAACCCAGACTCAGTAAATGCAAAGAAAGATAAGCTGAGGCCTTATTATAATAGCCAGTTTACATGCAAAGTTTGGAATGCTTTATTAGAAATCCTCAGATCTCAAACCAACAGTTCCCTGAACCAAATGTGGTTGCTAGGAGACCACACAAGATAAAAGGTTTCTTCTGAATATCCCAGAACTTGCGTTGGTACCACTGCACCCAGATCTTAGACCCATGGTAACATTGTTAGTCAGGACTTTGTTTTTACTGGAGAAGACACTCAATTCTTCAGTTAGGCATTTTTTCTTCCCTCAGTAAATGAAGCATCATTTGTGATAATAATTCTGAAAGCAGCACAATATTCTTCTTGAGTGAATTCACTATTGAAAATGCGAACTGCCTGAATATGCACATGTATGTGACCATTGTGAGCTCTTTGGCCACAGCAAGTAAACAAACCAAAAATACACTTTCAGGCTTTGCATGAATTCAGGATACGTATAAAAGAATTTCATCATTTCAAGATTTAAATAATTAAATGTACTTATTGTGTGTATGTTCGTGGATGGGTGTCAGGGGAGACTTATGGAGGTTAGAGGAAAAAACCACCAAGTCAGTTGTCTCCATCCAGCATGTGGGTCTCAGGGTTCAAACTCAGGTCCTCCATCTGGGTGGCAACAGTTCACTTTACCAGCTGAGACATCTCACCAACGCCTGGCCATTATATTTTAAATTGACTGGAGATGGAGTTTTATCAGTCAAAATGTAATTGAATTACTCCGATTCTTTGAAAAAGAAACAAAGAAAAGATAAAACTTTCGTAATAAATGGATTAAATAATTTTAGAATTTGTCTTCTATGTCTCTTTTTACTAGTGGCATATAGTCGGCTATGCTTGAGTTGAAGGTACATTGGTATTTGTATTAATCGCCTGAATAGAATTAGTGGTGGGGTGTTATTAATCTGGAGTCTTAATTGAAGGCGTCACCTACAGTCTTTCTATCAAGAGAGCAACCTTCCCTTCAAACTAAGAAATGAGAGTTTCCATTTTTACCAAGATATACAGATATTTGCCAGAAAGTAAGCTGATGAACCCCCGGAACGCTGAGGGTTTTTATTAACAGGCTGGCATGTCTCAGCAAGTGTTGCTACGGAGAAGTTTGAAGCTGGCAAACACTTCTCAGCACAGTGATTTTGCATTTGCCACTCTGCCATTTCTCTTTTTTTTCTGCAAATCCTATGGGGGACGGAGTATGGAGGATGGAGATAATTTGAAGGTATTGTTAAATGCTACAATGGAAATCAATTCTGCTGCAATCAGTTCAGCTCAGCCTTAATCGGCCTGTGTAGGGTGAGTCCTCCGTGACAGGAGAAACTGCCCAGGGAACAAAGCCTCCTCTGCAATCTGGGCAGGGAAAAGCGTCCCCACACTATGAAGCTGCCACTGAGATCTGCACCAGCCAAGAGTCGCCGTTTATCTTTATTAGATTCAAGGAAGAAATCGGTTTTCCTACTACAGAAAACAAACATGAACTTGTCTAGTTTTTATGTGGTCAGCTGAACATCTAGCATTAGTATCAGTTAGTCAAAGATCATTTCTTTCCCCTAGACCTGTGCGTCCGGAACCCCACAGGCAGGGGTCTCATATCAGATATCCTATGTATCAGGTATCATGCATATCAGATATTTACATTAAAATTCATAACAGTAGCAAAATTACAGTTATAAAGTAGCATTGAAATAATTTATGGGTGGGGCCACCACAACATGAGGAACTGTATTAAAAGGTCAAAGCATTTGGAAGATTGTGAACCACTGTACTAGATGAACTGATTCCAAGACGAGAACATGCCTGGGAATATCCATGTCTGACGTTGAGTGCATTCAATAACCAGGAAGTTGAGGCATTAGCAGATATGTTACATGAATGTGACTATTTAGGCAGACCATGAGTCTTGGAGGATCACTGAGGGGTACTGAGTTTGCTTTTTGTTAGAAATTTGGGGTACAGAAGGAAAAAAGAGTGCTGTGGTAGTGGTCGTTGTTGTCAGGCTTGAGGTCAGAGAGTCAACTGAGCAGGTTTCAGAATCCCTTAGTTTACAAACCTGTGGGTGTGCATGCGAGGACACATCCACAGGGGTTTAACTGGAGGGGGACGATTCACACTGAATTTGGCAGCATCATCCCATAGGCTGGGGGGGTTCTGCTGAGTAAAAGGGAGAAAGTTAGCCAAGCACCAGAATTCTCTTTGCTTCCTAGTAGTAGACACTAGGAATGTGTCCACCTGCCCCATGCTGCTATGGCTGTGACTTTCTTGTCATGATCCCTCAAATTGTGAGTCAGAAGCAACACTTCCGTAGGTTTCTTTCGTCAGGTATCTTGTCATAGCCATGAGACAGAGTAAGGAATGCAACAGCAATTCTCTCTGCTTTAGCCTTTTCCTAACACAAAGATTGCGGTTAGGATGATGTCTAAAGTTGGAGGAAGGAATACTTTGGAATAAAAAAAAAGCTGGAATAGCACGGTCTCAGCTTGCAGCCGTATCTTATTGAACACACATATGGTAAAGTATGCCAGGAGAGAGTCTCCAGCCATAGAAAGAGGACCTAATAAGTGAGTCGGCCATGAATGTTGCAACGTTTATGTTAGGGATGGGATGAGTTTTCTCTTTCTCTGTGAAATGACTGGTTTGGAGTATAGGAGGGGATCAGATAATCCAGACAAAGACAGGAAGCTCATAAATTCCCACCACAGGAGTTTTCTGGTGAGAGATTTGAAAATCCCACTGAAAGGTTCCTTCATGTAAAAGAAAAAAAAAAAAAAAAAAAAAAGCCTACCAAGTATTTGTCTTAGGGAGAAGAATGCAAAAGCCAGCCATCTTCAATGGTAACAAAAAAAACACATTCATCTACGTTGAGTCTATCTCTTTCCCTTGCCTGCTTATCTACGAGGGATGTCTTCCTCCTAGCCTGCCACAAAAGCATCCCAGCTTCAAGAGGTGTTTACAAACCTTTTGTTCGGGTCAGGGTTCCTACTCTGGCTGTCTGGTATTTCCCATCATAGTTCTCTTAGCAACAAAGCAAAACTGAAGGACAGCTCTGGCCTTGGAGAAAGAAGAGGTCTGAGTAGAAGTCAGTCCTCCTGAGGAATGAGGGAGCAAACACAGGGAAGGAGAAAGGGAGGCCTTGACTCTGGGACCTCATGCCAAGAAGCTTCTCTAAAAGTTCAAAGAGGGAGTAAGACTTAGGATGCCTTTGAAGTTTCATTTCTGGCTGCACAGAAACAATAAATGACTTGCCATTAGCCTGAAAGAATTTAATGAGGAAATAAATACTGGGGTGAAGTTAATTGAGTTATTACATACCATTTGTGCTTTTAAATGTTTCAAATTTTATTGAACTTACTGCAATTGGAGATAATGTGTAAAATGTAAGGAAATAGTGGAGGATGGAAATGTAAGTGATTGCCCAGCAGAAAGATATTCTAAAGAGATGCTCAGACTACCGAAACAGTGGACCTAAAGAAATTAGACTTTCCCCGGGGGCCTCCTGAACAGCTGGGAAGAGTAAAGAAAGGGCTGTACTCAGAGAAAGGTTCCATGACCTTGCATGAGACCCTTGGAGTTGTGACAGTGGTGGGCGGGGACCACTCCCCGACCTGACTAGTTACGCATACCTTTTGTTTTCTAAAGCCCTACTCTCATGTTAGGACACAAAAATGAACTCGGGAATGGGCATCACTGGATCTTCACAGTGTGGACACCTTGAATAAATCTCCGTCATCTGCTTTTGACTAGTAAAAAAATGACACTTTAAAGGTATACCTAGTTCAGGAACCACAGGGTATCAAGCAGCAAGCCCTATGCATCAATTTATTCATTTTATTAACACAAAAATTTAGTTAATTATTGATATCCCACTACCACACATTATGAACTAAAGAGCAGAAAGATGATCAATTTACTTATTAATGAATTTCACATTTTTTACTAAAGCTAGTATTGATCAGTAGTGACAGATTTAATAGAAGCATGGTTTCATCTTCATGAAGTTCACTGTTTTGAGGTTCTGGTGGGAGACAGAAATAAGTCATGTGCCAGCAAATAAAGTAATTGAACTGAAGATTACACAGGAAACAAACTAGAACTCGTACAATATTGGGGTAATGTGTATTCATGAAGAGTGGGTGAAGTGATAATATGTATCTCCTAAGGTTAATTAGGACTAAATTATTATTTAATTATTTAAATTATTTTGGCATAATTTCCTCTTAGTTTCATTTCCGTTTTGCTATGTTAAAGTAACTCAAGAAAAACAGCAGGAGAAAAGGGTTTATTTGGCTCTCAGTCCCAGGTTAATCAAGGTGAACTCAAAGCCACCTGTCACAGTGCATCCACCGTCAAGAGCAGAGAGAACGGATGTATGCTTGCTTGTACACAGACCACTCTCCACCTCCAGAGTTTAGGATCCTCTGCCTAGGGGATAGCATTGCTCACAGTGGATGGATCTTCTTACCTCAGTTAGCACATGGTCATGGTAATTTCTAGCAGATAAGCCCACAGGCCAACTTGGTCTTGACAATCCATCACCTGAGACTCTTTTCCTAGGTGCTTCTAGATAAGGCAACTTGACGGTTAGGAATAACCAGAACATGGTGCAACAGTGAAGCCATCATGGCTTTCTTTTTCACAGAGAGATTATGACTATAGATCTCAGTACCTCCTTTCCACATATCTTTTTTCCTAATTTAGGAATGAAAAATTTACCTTTCCACTAGCCACAACCACAAGCCCAGGGTTTGAGGAGCAAAGCTGTGTCTTCAAGAAACCACACTGCTTTTTCTCATGAACCAGAAGAGAAGTAAAAGACTATCAGGTGGGTTAGAAACAGCATTCACATTGCAGATGGATGGGTAACTTATATCCCAAACAGAACAGAGACTATGCAAATTCTATTCTTTATCCATCACAATGTGTAACCTGCAACACACATTCAGCCAAACAAACTATCTGTCAAAGCATTCTCTTTCTTTTTCTTTTCAGAAAGAAATTAGGGCTAAGTGATGTGGCACTGTTACTACGGATCAGTATTTCAACTACGAAACTGACGTGACTGAGCTGAGCCATTCTGAGAATGTTCTCTAGAGTGGGTTAAGACTACAGTGTTAGGGAATGTACTCATTTATCCCGCTGAGATTTCTGGGAGGTCTTGGTGATCTTAGAAATCCCAGAAGATTGCTTTCTTGCTGTTTTGATGTTATTTATAACAGTGGGCTCTTTCATGGCATGAGGGAAAATTGGCATAGAAGATAGAAAAGCATCACCACGGGCTTGCCGTGTCTGCATCAAAGGTAGCAGAAGCAGCAGCAACAACAGCAGCAACAGCAGCAGCAACAGCAACAGCAGCAACAGCAGCAACAGCAGCAGTGTCCGTCATTTAGGACTATCTTGTAGCATCTCACCGAAAGAGCAAACTATCTTTGCTTTCAACTCAGCAAACTAATAAGCAACTGTGAGCTGTGTAGCAGTCCAGCACAGGAGTGTTGCCAACACTGATTTTGACTGCATGGTTCAGGATAATCACCTTGCAGCACAGCCAGCTGCTCCCACTGGTGAGTCATCTAAGCTATCAGCAGCAGTGCTGCCAAAACAAACATGTTGATGGACACATTTCTGATACTGAAGCCCACAGTATCTCTCATAGAGGTTTGCTCCAAGTCTGGTGGTATATCTGAGCAGGTTTTAGTAGTGACCTTGACTGGAGCAGATATAATAATCATCAGGTAGAGTTAGAGATGTCTAGATTCCATTTTGTCTGATGAAATCAACCAAGAGCACCAGTCTTAGAGATCAGCAACAACGAGTAATTGGTTTCGTCTAGGCAGGAAGGGCAGGGCCTGTGACAAATTGTGCACTTGTCACAGCACATATGACCCATTTGCTGATTGGATGCCCACTTCTGTGTTGGAAAGGAATGTACAAAGGATATGTGGACTTCTCACTAGTTCAGCCTACAATGTACTCAAAAATGACCAATTCCAATAAAGACTATCTCAGTCTTCATTCACTTCACTCTATAAGACTTAAAAGGCCATTGGTATTCCTCCCTTGGGGCTCCTCCTACCCTGGGGAGTTCTCTTTTCCTTAGTTCTTGTTCTCTCTGTTCACTCTTTGACCATGTTTCCTTACGAGTCTTGCACTTGAGACAATGAACTTGAAAGCATTCTCTGGTTTGGCAAGGTTCTGGTAGTTGTTGAATATCTGGGATCATAAGTCACCCCCACCACTCAGCTAACGCCACCCAAATCTGAGTAAGTATTCTCTAAATAGCTCCATTTACATTCCCTTCTTTGGGGTGACCTTTTTTCTTTTGAGCCAAGAATCTTAGCAGTGACTTCCTTTGTGTTAACACTAGTCTAATCAGACACTGACGTGTGTACTTTGTGAGGGTTGTAGTCATTTTTTTTTAATTTCATGACTTTTAGTTAGATATGACTTTAAAAGTTGTTCACAGCTGGGATTCACACCAATTACCCAACTAATGACCCATTCAGTTTTGACTTGATGAGAAAAATTAGTTTATTAGACCTGACTTCAGAGAAGAAGGCTTCAAAGAACTACATTTCCCTGAAACCACCAACCTCTTACCTGCTGTATATGGTTCTAAGCCTACAGCAGATTGTAGGCCAATAGTTGGTTTTAAAGCAGTAGAGAGAGGTGACTACAAGTTTCAATAACATAAGGTAGCATACAGCAGGGCTGGAGATATTCATATTTATACATACTCTGTTCTTGTTCTCTTTAGGAATTCCAATGCTCTCATGGAATACTGTCCAGATATGTAAATAATGACTTATTTTGCTTCTGGCTGGTGAGAACAAGAGTTCAGTGGAGGTTTGCAGAAAGATGGAATTACTATGGCTGGGATTTGCAGGAGCATTCTTGACAAATTCCTGTGCCTACCTCCTTGGGAATTCTTTGTATTTCTTCCGGCTGTTGGTAGATTAATGGAATTGATGTTGCTCACAATGGCAAATGGTTGTTTCACATTCATTTCATAAATCAGAAAGACTGGCACTTGTTTCTTCCCATTCTTAGAGATGTCAGGTTCAGATTCACCAACCCCAGAAACACAGGATAACAGGGTCAGCCTAAGGTGCAATTGTTAATAAAGTCTCTGTGTCCTGCAACATCAGTGATAGTCCTGTCACATTTGCTGTTCCTGTTTCCATGGGAGACCTCAGCAGTAACTCCATGTGCAGTCTCAGTTTTTAATTTGTTCAAGACCCAGGCATCCTTAAAGAGCCACTCCTTCTCAGCTTTCTCTTCAGTGTTCTCAGGGTTGGTCTTGTGGATGCCACCATATTTGTAGAGCAGATGGACAGTGACAATAGAGCTGCTCAGATCCGTGTGTCCAATGATGAGGGTGATAAAAAATGTTTCCTAATATGGCTTTAATTTTTTAGTCATCTCCACAGCTGTTTTCTGGAGGTAAAGCCATTGTGACAGAGCCACTGTGTGTTTTATGTCATATGGTTAGATACTTCTGAAATCTCCCTTTTAATATTCTTCAGCTGCAGTTGACTGTGTGCAGCTAGAGGTACACAAGGAAGATTTCTGCACAGCACCACTGTAAGGTGATGTCTGATGGTTTGGTTTCCACACTCAGTCCCTGGTTTCTTCAACATTTCTTTTATAGTTTGGAAAAGCATGCCTCTGTGTGTCACATACATGTGATCAAGCCCTAACCTTCCAAGCATCCTAACTCCCTTCGCTGGCTTTTTATTCCTTTTATTTTTTCAAGTCCTGAGTTATTGTCATGAAATGCTACTTACCTAATTAGATTTACACAAATTAAAGTGAAACAATAGCTAATAAGTTCCCCCAAGCACAAGTCACATGGGAAGCCCTGAGGGAACAGTGATGGAGTCCCCACTGCTCGTCTGTCACATTTTCACCTTTCCCAAGTCTGACTGCTCCTCACAGAGTTCTGCCTGGTGGGAAACCAAGTTAGGCATAACCATTTATGCTGGAGACTACAAAAGGATGAGGGAACAAAGAAACCTTTATATGCTGCTGATACTGATGGCAAGTACTAGCCACTGTGGACATCCATGTGGGAACGTCTCAGAAAATGAAGAGCTGGGCTACAATGTAACTCAAATGGACCGCTATAGAAGGCTAATTATATTCTTTCAGCTCTCATGCACTTTATCAGTGAATAGGAGAAAATAATGAAGAAAAATTTAACTTTTATGTCTAAATGATTACTAACAATCTACTAAAAAGTTAGCTTTAGATATATTTATAAACTATATGTATTTACTTTTTCCACTTATTTTCTCCTCTTCCAGAATATTTATTACTATCTTTTACATTTGTTTATATATTTATTTGTGTGTGTGTGTGTATGTGTGTGTGTGTATCTGCACATCCTTGCCATGTGTGCATATGGAGACCAGAGGACAACCTATGGGAGTCAGTTTTCTATTTCCATCATATGAGTTCCTGAGCCATCTTACTAACCACCATTTGAGGATTATAGAACCTATCACTGCCATCCCGGCTATATCACCCTCGATGGTCTCTAGTCAACATAACTTAGAGATACTGACACACCGTGTTTATTATAGTACTATTCATGATAGCCAGGAATGGGATCAGCTTGTGTTTTCATCAATAGGCAAAGGGATTAAAATGTGATATATAACTAAAAATGGGCAAGGGTATGAGATCTTTTCCCATGGAAACTTGAGAGTAACAGGTGTTATGAGGCTATCATTGATTCACTAGGGCAAAAAGACTTTGTTTTAAATATGTATAATACATATATGAGTTTTATTCAGCCATAAAGAAAAACAAAATTGTGAGGGTTTCTTTTTGTTACAAGAAAATGGTTGTAATTGGAGATTATTAAATTAAGTGAAATATGCCAGATTCAAAAAGTCAAATACCATGTGTTATTTGATTTTAGTTGTGGATCTTAAAGATTTTATATAAAGTATATGACTATGTATGGTTGCAGATATGCATGGAAATAGAAGCAAGGCTCCCAGGAGGATGAAAAGGAGAGCTAGAGAATGAATGTGGGAAAAATACACACTTCCTCCATCCTAGGGACAACTTACCCAGGTATTTCATTCATTTTTCTTTCAGCATTTATCTCTGGTCTCATATTTCTCATATTCCACCTCCAACTAGAAGGCCATCCTGGGTCAGCTGCAACTTTTCTCATTTACAGTTCTAAAATACAGTGTGCTCAATAAATACTCTTGGAATTAGCAAGTGAACAGCAATGTATCAAAGGGTTTCAGGATTCAAGTGCAAGGAAGTAGTGTGCTTGAAGCTCTGCACCCTCAGATTTCCTTGGATTGTTGACAAAAGGAAGATGGGGACTTCTTCCTGATTAAAACTACATCAGGGAACGTGTTTCTTGTCCTGTTTTCCAAAAAGAGCTGTCCACACAAAAGCACAACTCTCACTTCAAAAGGGATATGAAATAATTTTTTTCTTTTCTTTTTTTCTTTTTTTTTTGGTTTTTTTGAGACAGGGTTTCTCTTTGTTGTTTTGGAGCCAGTACTGGTACTAGCTCTTATACACCAGGCTGGTCTCGAACTCACATAGATCGACCTGCCTCTGTTTCCCGAGTACTGGGATTAAAGACATGCACCATCACTGCCCAGCAGGAAATAATTTATTTCCAGGAACCAAATATTAGTGACCATGGCCTGGATAACACAGATTTCTATCACGTCCAATTCCATGCTCCACTGTGGTAAGAAGCTGGTGAAAGCCTCTGGTTGTGCAGTATTCCAGCCTCCCCACCTTTCTTGCACTTCTCAGCAACCAAACTCACAGTAGGCTCCATGGGAGGCAGTGTCCTTCCCAGTGACTTTCATTCACAGAACTTCGTATTTTTGTTTTTAGTTTCGTTTGGTTTCATTTTTAATATGTATTCATTATGGAAAAGTTATATTTATTTATTAAGTATTTATTAAGATCAGACTTAAATGAATACACAGAAAACGGCATAGCATAACTGAGTCAAGCTAATCTAGCCATCACTTGAATTATTTACCAAGTATTTTTGTCCATGCCCCAAACACAACACTGAATCCTTTCCCATCATCTCCCTATGCCCCCGTTTCTATAACCAGCATTCTGCTCTCTGCTTTTGCTTTAGAGTCTACAGGAGGCAGATGCCGTTTTTTGAACTCAACACAGTTGTTTTAAATGAAAGCACCGTGGAGGGAGCAGTCCTTACAACCGACGACTATTAGATGTTATATTCATCAGTAGCATCTTAGAGGTTCAACCAGAAAGCACAGCTATGCTCATGAATCATGAGGTACCTGACTGATGTACCCTCAAACAAGAAACTGAACACCTACTTTTGTGAACATCAGAAATGCTAAGTGTAAAGTTTCCAAAGTTACTTTAAGAAAATATGCTGTGCTGCTATATAGTAGGAATCACCAGGAATGAGATGTAGCCTTCTTTTCAGTGTGTTCTGTAGCATGAATTTTCGTTGGTCTTAATAATAAAAACCCAGAGTCAGATGCTGAATATCAGGGAAGCAGAGAGGCCAGCCACTCAAAAGTTCTTTTACTTCTAACAGTGTTCAGACCTAAGAGGCAATACTCTCCTCGGACTGCATCTCCAGACTCCATCTGTCTCCACCAAACTTCAGACTACATCTCCCAATTGCATCTGTCTCCCCCAAACCTCAGACTGCACTGAGCTCCTATCTCCTTCTGCCTTATTCTTCCTCTCTCCACCTAGCCATATCACCCCTTTCTCCACCTCCCTAGTGCTGGGATTAAAGCCATGTGAACCCAAGTGTTGGGATGACCTTTGTGTCAGCTGTTTCTCTTTTAGATAGATTCAATCTTTTGTAGCCCAGGGTGGCCTTGAACTAACAGAGGTCCCTCAGCCTCTCTCTCCCAAGTCCTGGGATTAAAGGTATGTGCCACCACTTCCCTGGCCTCTGGTGGTTTAGCTCTGCCTTCTGATCTTCAGGCAAGCATTATTTGTTAAAACATAAAATATCACCACAGTGTACCATTAGAAACATGGAACAGAGCTGTGTGTTTGTGTCCATTTAGTATTCGGATGGGTTATTTTAAAGCTATGATCCCAAATAATTAGCTAGGCTTGACTTTTATATTGTACCATATAGAGAAGGTTAATTACAGCTACTAAATTCTCAGACACTCTATTAGCTGATAAGAAAAAAGGAGAGAGGGGAAATTGGATTTTTATGTCTAAGTAATTACAAACCATTTAGACGAAGAAAGTGAGATTTAGACTTGTTTATGGTTACTTCTATACTATTCCAATTATTTTCCCCCATCTCAGGTTATTTATTTAAATATTTTGACATTTATTTGTCTCAGTGTGTGTGTATGTGTGTGATGTATGTATGTGGTGTGTGTGTGTGTGTGTGGTATGTGTGTGTATGTGGTGTGTGTGTGTGTGTGTGTGTGTGTATGTGTTTTGCATGTGCCATATAATACTTGTGGAGATCAAGAGTTGGTTCTCTTCTTCCTGTATGTGGGTCTCAGGAATGGAACACTGTTAATCTTGGTTTCATTTGCCTCTACCCTATTAACCATCTCACTGGCCCCAGTTTCAGGATTTTGTAATTAATTGTTCACTTTCCATCCATTGCATCATTATGAACAAACAGCAGGTTCAATGTGGAAAATGAAGGCCACTTGTGTTTCTAGTTAGGATACAGAAAAATTCCTGACTTTGGGTTGGTTTCCTTTCTGGGCTTGCATTATATTAACTACCTGCAGTCATATGTCAGAGAATACAAACATAGAAGGATCAAGACCTAAGGCCAGAATGCAGAACTGGATGCCTTTGCAATACAATTGGAATCAGAGTCTAGAATCCAGCACAAAGTAAGAAAACACACCATGTGTGCAGCAGATGGGTAATGCCTTAGGTAGAAGAGAAATAACCATGGATAAACACAATGCTGAAGTGGAAACAAAACTATGGAAAGAAACATGCCATGAGTTATATCCACATGATGGACATCCACCTGAGTTTCAGGGAGGCCATAGTGAACTCCATCTCTGGAGAAACAGGTATAGAGAGAGGGGACACTTGTCACTGTCAGTACTTCATAAGCATTTTTTGATTTGATGATAAATCAACTTGGGAAGCAAGAACCAAAAAGATAGGCAGCTTTGAGTATTCTCTTCCTTTAAGTTAGCCCTGCCGGCTTCCATTTCCTTCTTGATCCCATGTCCACTCCTGCTTGTCTTTCCACCCTCAATATTCCACAATATGCTACATTCCCTTAATTGTGTATCCCAAAGGCCCATGACCCACTCTTTGCTGAAGAGCTATTACCAGTTGGTAGGTGATGGGGGAGGGAAAAACATCCTGGTTGGTTTGTTTTAATGTGTGACTACTGGTAAATTCCCTATTCTCCAGTGGATAGTTCTACATACATACACATCTGGGTACTAATTTTACTTACCGGCTCATCAAAAATTAAAAAGGAAAGAGGAGATGAAGTTGGGAAAGGGTCCATGTTGGGGAGATTGTAGGAAGTTAGAGGTGGGGAGGAATGGAGGGTGGATATGAAAATATTTCATTGTATGTATGTATGGAATTCTCAATGATAAAGAAAAATTGATATTAAAAATATGAAGTTCAAATTAGAACATGTAACTGATATCCTAAATAGCCATGCAATTATATATGATGCAAATTTACTTGCCTGGAAAAATAGAGTCTTGCCATTAGAGTGGGCCTCAGTTGCCAGTGTTTTGGTGTATTCTGTAGTTGAGGTCTCATCAATATTCAATAACAGCTCAGTCTGTTGAGATACCGTATGGCAATAGAAATCAGGCTGCAAAGAAGCCAGGACAGCACTCTTAGTGAGTGGTCTTTCATCATTTAATGTACGGAACTCCTTTTCATAGGATAGATTTGTCAAGTCAGTGTCAAGTCCAAAAATCAAAAGGAAAACAGTTCTTCTTTGTGATATTATCACAGCACTCTTGGGTCCTTGGCATATGGCAAAGTCGCAGGATTTGGGATTATGGAAGCAGATGACAAAGCTGCCCTTCACAACCCAAACATAAAAAGGTTTTCACAGAGCTGGTGGAGTCCCACAGGGTGTGAATGTCAGAAGGCTAAGCTAACTCAGTTCCATCAGGTACAAAGGGCCCTCTTCAGTGCTGTGCTCAGCCTTCTCCTCTGGCTACGCACATGACAGAATCCAGGCCTACAAGGCAGAGATGGGAGATCTGCAGAGCAAGCTGAACTGATAAACTAACCTATATCTGTAAACTCTGGTTTTCATAGACATAATTTGCCTCATTGGATAAGGTAGAATAGTGGAAGGTGATTTCAAAACCAACCTTGGGTATCCACATTCATGCACATGCACACATGAATACGTAATTGCATATTCATGCCCACATACATGCAAAAGACACACACAACTTGAAAAAAGGGGAAAAAAACTAGCAAAGAACTTTATAAAACTGGTTCTGCATAGAATCTGTCACATAGACATCCAAGGATCAGGAAGACATCGTAGTGTGCCCATCACACTGTTAGCTAGGAGGACATCCTAGTGTGCCCATCACACTGTTAACCAGGAGGACATCCTAGTGTGCCCATCACACTGTTAACCAGGAGAGCATCCCATAGTGTGCCCATCACACTGTTAAGCAGGAGAACATCCCATAGTGTGCCCATCACACTGTTTACCAGGAGGACATCCTAGTGTGCCCATCCAACTGTTAACCAGGAGAACATCCCATAGT
>NW_004949100.1:19727308-19732163 GCF_000317375.1 Microtus ochrogaster | reverse complement strand
ACTGTTAACCAGGAGAACATCCCATAGTGTGCCCATCACACTGTTAACCAGGAGGACATCCTAGTGTGCCCATCCCACTGTTAACCAGTTCCTTGACAGTTCGAACCCTTTAAATGTATTCACTTTCAGGAAGTCATTTTGTGACCCAAAGCAGTCTGGCATGGTTTAGGATTTCTCAGGAAATGTTGGGACTGATAAGAATTATTTCACCTTTCAAGTCTGGCATATTCACATGCATGACATTGCACATACTCCAGGGGTTAGTGTTATTAAAAAAAAAAAACCCAAAGTCCACTCTGCCCTGTAGGATTGCCCACTTCCTGGGTCAGTGGCCTGTAGAGTTCTGAAAAGGGAAGCTGACTCATGTTCCTGTTGAATCCAAGTTTGCCTGATTTTTACTAATCAGTCAATCCAGTGAAACCATTTGCTTAACAATAACCATTGCAATAACATCACAGCCAGGCCTCGGGTTTAACACAATCATCCCAAATTGCTGCAATGTCCACCCAACAGAAGAGCAAATATTTTGAGATTTTATTCTTTTATTCATAATGACCTCTTCAACCCTTAAAACTACCTTTTAAAAATCTAAGCCTCTGTATTTATTAATTTTTATTAGCATATGTGATGTGATTGTGTGGAGGTGGGGTGGTGTGTGTGTGTGTTCCACAACATATTTGTGAAAATCAGACAATAACATGTGGGAACCAGTTATCTCCCATCATCTGCTTCCCAGGATTTGAACTCAGGTTATCAGACTTGGATAGCAACTGCCTTTACACCAAGTAATCTCATTGACTCCAAATCTTCAATCTCTCTCTTTTTTTGTTCTTTTTTTCCGTTTATTTCTTTATTAAAGATTTCTGTCTCTTCCCCACCACCGCCTTCCATTTCCCTCTCCCTCCCCCAATCAAGTTCCCCTCCCTTGTCAGGCCATAGAGCTATTAGGGTTCCCTGTCCTGTGGGAAGTCCAAGGACCACCCACCTCCATCCAGGTCTAGTAAGGTGAGCATCCAAACTGCCTAGGCTCCCACAAAGCCAGTACGTGCAGTAGGATCAAAAACCCATTGCCATTGTTCTTGAGTTCTCAGTAGTCCTCATTGTCCGCTATGTTCAGTGAGTCTGGTTCAATCTCTTTTAAAAATTTTAAAAATTGTTAGTTTCCATTTTACTTAAATTTTTATCTTCTTTTTTGCAGATCCTATAAAATAGCAAAAATATCCAATACAGGAGCTGGAGAGTTGATAAGAGTGCACACTGCTCTTACAGAGGACCCAGGTTCAGTTTTGGCATCTACACTGGGAGGTTCCTAGTACCTGGGACTCAGGCCTCCGAGAATCCACTGCTTCCAACTTCTAAGCAGAACCTGAGCTCACATCATATACCCCCATACAGATAAACACACACAATTAAAAGTAAAAGAAACCTTGAAACTAAGTACAACATGAATGACACAGGGATTGGTATAGAAAGGGAAGGAGAAGAAGCACACAAAAGCTGCTGTAGGGTTCACTGTTTCTGAGTTGATCTTGACACCTTCAAAGGATCCCTGAAGAGAGGAACACTGAGTGAAATTATTATCCAGAGTAGGAATATATGATGGACTACATAGTATGTTTGGAGTGTGGGAAGGATGAGAGAGAGAGAAAGAGAGAGAGAGAGAGAGAGAGAGAGAGAGAGAGAAAGAGAGAGAGAGAAGCACAGAGATAGAAACAGAGAGACAGAGACAGACAGACAGAGAGGAGAGAGAGAGAGAGAGAGAACATATGGCCCAAACAACAAAATAAATTAATTTTGTATAATCATCAGGTGATTTTGTATCACATAAGCTTGATGGAGAAAGGTCATTGGCTAATAAAGAAACTGCCTAGGCCCATTTGATAGGCCAACCCTTAGGTGGGTGGAGTAAGCAGAACAGAATGCTGGGAGAAAGAAATCGAATGAGGAGTCGCCATGATTCTCCTACCGGACACAGACACAGGTTAAGATCTTCCCTGGTAAGAAACCTCATGGTGTTACAGGGATATTAGAAATGGGTTAGATCAATATGTAAGAGCTAGCCAATAAGAGGCTGGAACTAATGGGCCAGGCAATGTTTAAAAGAATACAGTTTCTGTGTAATTATTCTGGGGCATAAGCTAGCCATGTGGGTGGCCGGGTGCCAGGGACACAGTCCCGCCGCTCGTATTACAACATAAGCTGTATATTAATAGCAATGTAATGCATGTGAACTGCTGTGGGTGGGGATGGGGTGGGGGACAGGTGAAGGGAATAGGAGGAGGGCACAGAGTGGGAATTGAAAAAGGATGGTTTGTTTTCTTTTCCTACCATTAAAATAAGAACCTATTGGCCTGTGATACTTGAATATCAAAGTTTTCAAAGACAAGAAAGGAAAGATGTTTTATTGGCTCTTTAATGAGACATGTGTTAATTACAAAGTCCAGCTCAAAATGTAGGCTTCATTTATACAGTGAAGGGAAACAAGAAATCGAGCCTCCTGTTGAGGCAAACAGTACAGATCAATTCCTTGGTCCAGTCATAGGTTATGTTTGGAAATGGTTAAGGCACATGTGAATCTGTGTTTGTGGACCCCAGATGTTAGCATGGGTATCTTCCTAGATTGTCCTCTGCCATGTGAATTGAAACAGGGCCTCTTACTGAATGCAGAGCTCATAGATTCAGCGTGTGAAATTAGCCAGCTTGCCCTGGGAATCCACTGCTTCTGATTTCCAAATACTGAAATTGCAGGTGGCCACAAGGTTTGCCAGGCATTTATGTTGGTGCTGGGAATCCAAACTCCCGTCCTCATGCTTGCAGGGTAAATACCTTGTCCCTGAGACAGCCTTTCAGCTCTCATATCTTATTTGTCGTCAGTCAAAAATGGTTACCAATATCATAATACTCTTTATGACTATATTGACCAAGTCTCTGCTGTGCTATCTCTCTCCTACCCCTCCTTCTTCTCACCTTCATTTACTTTCTTCACCTCCTTGTCTCTCTTTTTTCTGTTTTAGTTTTTGGGCAGCTGTCCAGAAAAGATAGACAACATGCCTGTGCACTGCTGGACAGATGAAAACCCGTACGCAAAGCCCTGTCACAGTGGACTCATGACAGAGATGGAGACAGATTTGGGTGTTCTTCCAGGGACTGAGATTAAATTACTCAACCACAGCATCCAGTCCCAGATAAAGGGGGGGGGGAATTAATTTCAAATCTTCAAAGAGGTAACATGAATTCACAGTCTGCCAAGTGGACAAGGATAAAGTCAATAAAAAAATGAGATGCAAATTCAATATGTTAACAGCCCAAAATATGCACTTCTGAGAGGAGAATTTGCTTATTTTAGATCATACACATAATTTCTTTGGTTATCTTTGTAAAGGAGAGTAAATATTCAAATATATTTTTAAATTATTTCCTATTACCATTGCAAAGTATGTCCTGATTTTATATTCAGTAAAGTTTAGACAAAATATATTAGAAAGGTGACATCAATTTACGCAGTTTCTTTTAATATCAGATTGAAATATTTCAATTTTTAATAAGAAACTGTAACTGAACAGTTTATTTTGGTATAAAGAAATTGCTTTAGAGTCATTTTCTGTTTTTTTTTAAAGTGATATCATCGAGACTAAATTTTACTCAACCTATTCTATTAATAAAAATCCATTTCTCTTAGCATTTCAGTGTTTGTAGTAAAAGCTGTGGGCCTCTTCCCACAGCCTGGCTCCTGGCCACTTGGCTAGCTTATGCCCCGAAATAACAACACACAAATTGTATTCTTTTAAACACTGCTTGGCCCATTATATCTAGCCTCTTCTTGGCTAACTGTGTAGCACCCCAAGGTGCACTTACCGGGAAGATTCTAGCCTACGTCCATCCTGGATGGGAGCTTCATCGTGTCTGCCCCAGAGAGGAGAGCTATCGAGTCTGAGCTCATTTCCTCTTCCTCCCAGCATTCTGTTCTGTTTACTCCACCCACCTACGTTCTAACCTATGAGGGCCAAGCAGTTTCTGTATTTTTTAACCAATGACCTTCCTCCATCAAGTGTTAAACTACTTTTAGTAATAAAATGCCAGTCTTAGAACACTGGTGATTCCATATTTTACATCACGTACAATGGCAACAACAAGATAGAGCCCTGCAATACTTTTGAGCAATTACATTTGCAAGACAGTTAAGGATCTCAGCTTTGAGATCTAGAAAACTCTGGTTTCCTATAAACATTTTTAAATCAAACTTTTTTCCTAATTACAACATGAATAACCACGATCTCTGAAAAAAATATATCCATTCCACAACTTTCATGACACCTAGCATGAGATATAGGCTTATGGATACATATTTCAAAGGAAAATGTCTCCTGCACGCCAGGATGGGAAGGGGTGCAGTTAGGAATGTGCTGGCACAGAGATGGCAGGAGTAGTGTGCATCATGGCTGATATGTACAGGTGACAAAGCGTTTCATAGCACTGCGAGTTGCCAAAACGAATCAAGAAACTGTGTCCCTCTAATTGAGAGAGGGAAACTGAATTTTAAGCCCTATGAGAGAAATAGTTCATATGTGGGGAACTATATATTAATATATAATAAGCATATCAATTCCACTGTTAAATTTATGTGTGCGATGCATTGAACACACTTGGTAAATATTTAGAAATAATGCAAACACATCACCCAAACAAAAAAGTAGCTCCCTAAAAAATTTTATTTTATTTTAATTTTTTTACCTTCTCACCTTGACCCCTTTATTTTACTTTTTTTCTTTTTATTTTTTTAAATTTATTTATTTATTAAGGATTTCTGCCTCCTCCCCGCCACCGCCTCCCATTTCCCTCTCCCTCCCCCGATCAA
>NW_004949100.1:19715057-19723355 GCF_000317375.1 Microtus ochrogaster | reverse complement strand
GATCTCTTCTGATTGATTTTAGTTTGAAGTCAGTTTTGTTAGAAATTAGTATGGCCACACCTGCTTTTTTCTTAGGACCGTCTGCTTGAAAACTTTTTAGAAAAAAAGAATCGCGTAAGGTATCTTGAGGAACAGTTCTTTTTCATTGGCAACTAGGGGCATATTTAAACAGAGGTAGATTCTCAGGTTTTTTCCCCCCTTCTTGACCTCTGTTTTCCCCAAGTCCCTTCTCCACAGTCATCAAAACTACTGTGTAAAATGTATTTCTGTTGCTGCAATAAAACTCGACAAAAACGAATTAAGGGAAAGGTTTTATTGTGACACAATTTCAGGAGTATAGAGTCCACCATGGTAGAAAAGGTATGGTGGCTTGCAGAGAAGCATGGTCTCAGAAGCAAGAGCCTAGTTACTTGAATTTTTATCTGCATGCAAAAATCAAAGCATGAACAGAAGCAGGGCTGGACAATAAAGGCTCCACTCCCAGTGACCCACTTCCCCAAGTGTGGCTCTACGTCCTAAAGGTTCCATGTCTTCCCAAATAGCACTACTGCCTGGAAACCAAGTGTTCAAACCCAGGAACCTCTGGCAATATTTCATATTCAAACCATGTAAGCCAGACCATCTTGAGTTTTCTTAACAAATTAATGCAACCTTTTTCAAAGATGAACTCAACTGTAAAAAAAAAAACAACTCATGATTTACTAGAATATATTTTACAGATACTTTTTCATTCCTGGGCTTGGAGAGATAGGCTGTTGATCACTATAATTTATGTTTTTGTTCCTGGAGTAGAGACGCGTATGTACACTTCCCATAAGACTTTTCTGTGGTATGATAGAAGTGGAAAAGTAATACAGTGGCTAATGGAGGACTGATTCTTTTAGTTTAGCAATGTGGACATGGGGAGAGGGAAATGCCCACTCATTAATAGTCTAAGTTCCCCAGGAAAAAATGATGGGCCAGGAAGAAACTGCATTATCTCCCATGCAATGTTCATCTTGTCAGTAGATTGAGTTCTAAAGACATTTCTTACAGGGATGTTTACTGCATTTTACAACTGACTGTTCTCAGCTCCAGATGCAACATATTGAAGTGCAAAATGGTCAATTATAACTGGATAAATAAAATTGCTTGGATGAAATATTGTGTGGCTGGCTGGCTGTCAAGAATTCATTTCTCTTCATCTCAGGGCAAGGGGCACATAGGGAGTAGAAGAAAGATTTGGTACATATTCGAGATGACTTTGTGAACAAATTCATAGCTACCAAGACCAAAAAGTCAATTTCATGCAGAGTTATTTAGCACCATTTCACATCAAACAGTTTTTAAACTTTTCTATTTTGTAAATACATTTCAAAGTTGAATTTTCATGAGGTAGAACTTATGTGACTTCGTTTCCTCCTTTGCTCTCCTGGAGAATCAATTTAATCTTTGAAAAAGCATTAAAGTGTTGATGCTGGTAAATAAAGATTCTGAGAGAACAGGAAGAATGCATTTTATATGGCTTTCAAAAGTCCCACAGCTTGACATGCACATCACCCTTTGATAGATACTTGTGTTTACTGGAATATTATTTATGATACCTGTTGTTCCTGTTTGACTCAGGACTCCATTAAGTATTTTATACAAAATTACCTAAATGGTGTCAGCATTGAGACATGCTATCCTTGTTTTATATTAGTAATATTTTTGGTATATTTTACTCACTTTCTGACTTCATAGATAACATTTTCTGAGACTGTGGACAAGTATTTGAAGTTATGACTTCATCTTGTGCCAGTTTCTTCTACGTTTCTTCTTCAACATGTGCTAGTCATATTTCAAATATTAATTTGTCATTCTTGGAAACTTTAGATGAGTAATCTTTATAAAGTGTTTTGGAGTTTAGTAGCTGGAGAAACTTGGAGAGTGGAATTGAATGACACCATAACCGATGTCCAGGGAGATTTGTGAGCAAGCAGCAGTGGCTAATGGTAGCCTTTTTTTTTCATTTTGTTGACTGGTTTGCTTCACATGTGAAGTCCCTAGTATAAGGCTGATAGAGATACAGAGAGTAAAGACTGTTCTAGAACATAAGTGAAAGGAGAAATGCAGAGGGGAAAAAAGAAAAAAGGAAGAAATGGAGGAAGGATGACTGGAAGGATTGGAGGGACTCAGAGAAGGAGGAGGTGAGGAGGGCAGCGAAGGGGCAAAAGGGAAGACTGACGCATAGATATGGGAATGTGGTGTCTCTTTGACTCAGCAACTTTTACCTCATTCTCTTTCCATGTATCTGTCCCTAATATATCCATTTTAAAAATTAGCTTCATTATGACATCATCATTTCACTTCTTCCCTCCCTCCCACAAAGCCTCGGTTCCTTCGAATTACTCAAGGAGAAAGTTTCTTTTGTTTTTTTTTTTTAACTTTATTTATTTATTGACGATTTCTGCCTCCTCCCTGCCACCGCCTCCCATTTCCCTCCCCCTCCCCCGATCAAGTCCCTCTCCCTCATCAGTTTGAAGAGCCATCAGGGTTCCCTGACCTGTGGGAAGTCCAAGGACCGCCTACCTCCATCCAGGAGAAAGTCTCTTTTGAATCACCCATGACTCTTACTCAAAAGTCACATGACCATGGGGGAAATCTTTGCTCAGCTCCCTTCTTTACTCTGAGACCATCCCTCCTCCCATGATTTCCTTCTCTGGGAATGACTTACAGATTTTGAGGGAACTTACTGTTCACTTACAGCAAAGCATCTTTCTAATGGTGCTGTACCTGGAATCAGTTCATCTTCTTTTGAAGTGAAATGTGGAACTGGACAAGGATTATACCACACACTTCCCAGTATGTTTTCGTTTAGGTTTGTTTTATCTACCATGAAAGTCTCTTTGATGAATTTAGAGATGACATTGTTAAGAGTTTAGGAGTCCCAGTGATTCTGTACAATAATTTACAGGGTCACTAATGATTCTCAACAATGGAAAAAATTTTAAATTTTGGTAAGAAAATTTCTTGTTTCAGGAATGACAGTATAATGTAATTTGTAAGCATAATATAGTTTTGATTATGATGGGATCTTTTCTGATGATGTAACCACTAGCAGGTTATCACCCTGCTGTGATCTACTTGGTAATAGAATGACAGCTGAAAATCATTCTGCTTTGTGGAATTTATCAATTTGAAAAAAATCATCAGTATCAATTGGGAATTCAGTTTAGCAGAATTTGAATATATCTTCCTGACTGCACATTGGACTAGTTTGGATGACATGGAGTTCAAAATCAAACATTTTGCCCAAAGAACAGGATTGCTGTTAACTGCCTACTTCTATATTATAAATCAATGAATCTGAATAAAATGGAAGAATAGATCATTGAGGTGAAGCATAAATTCTGTTATCTGTACAAAATGAAAGGAGGGTGACTATGAAATACAATAACAATTCTCACAAGTCCTTGACAAAATATTGACGGATTATCAGATCTGCTGTGAGATTAAGAGTGTGAGGGGCAGGTCAAGCTTGGAAATCTCTGCTCTTACTTCATCCTACCCCATCTTGAAGTCTTACATATTCTGTCTCCTCTTCCCAGATGTCCTGTGAGTCATTATGTCATTGTATGTTTTACTCTCGAGGTGCCTAGGGTTCTTTTCCTCTCCTCTTGAATTGATTTTAAAAAAATCATTTTTTCTCTCCTCCACCTTTTATTCAATTTTTTTCGTTTTGTGTCCTTTTGACCTGGTTAAAATCAACAAAGAATAACTCCACATTTGTTTGTTTCTGTGGAATAAAGATAAAGAAAGACTATCAAGTCTATGTCAGCAGTTACCACTTGTCATGAATGTTGTCCTCATCTGTGATAACCTTTCTCCATTTGCTCAAACTACCAAAATCCCGAAAGGCAGTGACAGCCAGTACTTGTGACTGACAAGAAGAGAAGACTTCCCTAATCCCTGTGTATTTACATGTGCCCTGCTATATCAATTCTGTCTCCCAGCTGAGTGACAGCTAAGTCAGTTTGAGATGCCATATGAATAATGCCCCAAAAAAGTCAAGAGAAAATGGATGAATTAAAATTAAATGAGTTTAACCACCATCATATTGGTGAACTGTAACTAGTGGAGTCCAACAATTTCCTACTAATTCTCCAAATTTTAGATTCCTCTGACTTCCTTTTAAAAGACATCAACTCTCCATCTTCTGCGTACAGAACTTTATTTCAATTTTAATAATTAATTTTAATAATTCTGCACACAATTTTCTTCCTCCAAATCTTACTCTTTCAATGAATGTTACCACTATTTGCTTCCTAATCTGATCTTCGGTCATTTTGTCTTCTCTCTTATTCCTCTTATCTACTCCACATATCCAATTTCTAATTGCTCTTATATTATTTTCAGTTCTATTTTAAAAAGCCCTCCTGTATGTATCACCTTGTCTCCATCCCCAAGGTCAGCTATATCTTCCCACTCTCCTTACTTTTGAAGTTTCTGATTTTTCCATTTTCCATTTCCCATATCAGTTTCTTAGCTCTGCATATATCATGCCAGATTAAATATATTTTATTACCTATATTTTATATTTTATTTATCTCTGTAGAGTTTCCATTTGCCTTTTAAAATGTTTTAATAACATATAGTAATTCTGTGCAATGAATTTTATTATGACATATTTAAATTTTTTTTTATTTTATGCATATGAGTTCTTTGCCTTAATATATGTATGTGTACCAGTGTACCATGTGTGTTCAGGGCATGTGGAATCCAGAAAATTGGATCCTCTGAAACTAAGTTACTAGATTATAAGCCATCATGTGAATGTTGGGGACCAAACTATCAGTCTCTTTTGTCCTTCACTTCTAGTCTCTCTGTGAGGTATTTTAAAGTTGTATGTGTATGTATGTGTGTGTGTGTGCGTGAGAGAGAGAGAGAGAGAGAGAGAGAGAGAGAGAGAGAGCAATACAGGGCTATTCTGCACTAGAAAAATGTCTCTCCTACCCCAAGCAATCATCTACTATCTGTAAATCAGACAGGATTGGCACTTACTGTGGCAGAATATTAATGGTCCAATATCATGCCATTCAAACTTGTAATGGTCATTCCATGCCCAGATGGTGGTGTTTTACAACATACCACCCCATTCTTGACCTCTTCCATGATGTTTCTAAGACATTATGCCCTTTTATGCTAGTCCTGAGTTTTTATAGTACTTTTTTTTCCATTCTAATAAATTGCTTTATGCCTTTTCTGAAGCTTTATATCTCTTCTGACCCCAACCCCATTCTGTTGATGGTCAGTTTTGGTTGCATTCAAGCATTCTCTCTCAGTAATTTTTTTTAAAGAATCTTTGGTTTTTGTTAAACCCCACATTAAGGATTGGACTGACAGTAACCTTAGTGGTCACATTTGCTCCTTCTGCTGCTGAGGTCATCCTCTTTAAATAGGTTTTGTGTTCTAAGCTCCAGTATTACTTCTTTTCAGATGTGAGCGACTAGCACAGGTTGAACAGATACTTTCTGTCTGCCCAACAATGCAGTATTGTCTACACCTTCACCTACTTCATAGACTACAGAGAATTTAAAGGAAAGAAGATTGAATCTTGGGTTTCTAATATCTCAACTTGCATTGAACAGCATCTATACAGATAGAAGCTCATTTCGGTCATCTAGTGAATGTATTTTGATGGGCTTATAGATTACATTACTTTCTCTCAGACAAATCTAGTCAGCAAATGTCTGCTTTGTATCTCAGTTTTTCTCATTTTATGTAAATTCGAAGATGAGAGTATTTGGAATATACCCTTCAAAGTTGATGGTTTGAAGTTGTATCTTTAGTCTTGTTTCATTGAAGATGGTTCTACCCTCTCTTTTCACTGGTTCCACCATTTCATGTGGCTTTTTAAGGAGGTTATATCCTCAGAAATCCTGGACCTCTGGGACACAGACACATTTGTCAATATGGAACTTTTCTTGTCCTCTTGTCCTGTGTACATGTATGCCAATGCCATCATCACTTCTGAAAAATCTTTCCCGACCTCCTTGATAAAAATCTATACTGACTTTGTTCTCTGTATAATTTTAATTTATTTTTTTCTCTTCATATAATATTTTAATTGTTAACCTATTTTTTTTCTAGTTAAAGTTTCCAATTTTCAATAAATTTATTTCCACTTTTAAGAATTAGCGTAATGCCCAAGAGACATGAGTTCTGTGTTTGGAGTTCTGTGATTTTGGGTGTTGTGTTCACAAATCAATCTATGCTGATTCAGAGAATGTGACCATAACCAGGATATACTCAGTGTCTGACCCATTTAGACTTTCAATTCTCATAAGTGTAAAAAGAAGCATGTCCACACTTACTGCAAACACAATTTTTACAGAGGCAATTACAGTTTTTCCTACTCTAACAACATGAAGGTCATCTGTAAGAACAGGGACCATCGTTAGGTTTTGCTTAGTCTGTGATGGGTGACTAAGTCCGGAGACATGTCCTGAATGCATTCACACAAATAAGATACCAACCCACAGTGATGCCATAGGGATCATTTAAATGGGGTGATGTCATAGTAAGATAAAGAATGTTTTTACTGTCATTAGTACCAATATCTCTGTGGAGATAATGTTTTGGTTAAGATCTCATTTGGCCAAAAGGATGTCCAGAGTTAGTACTTAAAACTGCTTGCACATGGTATTTTAAAGGAAAATCAAATTACATATATACATTTATCAACTTACATACTTTAACCTATGAACCCTGACATTCATACCTTTCAGTACTAAAGTAAGCAAAACTTTCAATACTGTACAACACAAAAGGACTCCAAGTATTTAAACATGGGTACATCTCTATGCTTCACAAAATGGGATACTTATACAAAGGAAGTAAGACACATCTCTGACTGACTTGTATATTACTCTTTTTCTAAGAAACTTTTAAATATATATAGGAGGTGATTTTTACTGCAGAAACTCTGAATCTTAAGTCTCTCTTTCTAATTAAGATCTGCTTTCATTACCACTCTGATAATTAATCTCTCTCAATAACCATCCACCAGTTTGCAACTCTTTGTTCTCACTAGTTACACTTGAAAGACACCCCCTCCAAGTCTAATTGCAGTCTATTCGATCAATGGAAACAAAGAGCCTGAATTCTTTAGGTAGAATTACAATATAACCAGGGTCTGCTTTGTAATACTCCATCTCCCTGGAGGCTGTGGGAGACAATACTAGAGTCCTGTAAGGACTGCCCATCTGCTTCATTCAACCTCTTTCGTGTAATGACTCTGGAAATGCTTTGTGTAGTTTTTTTTTTCTGTATTAACACCACTATTTTGTTTCTAATTGACATTAATGGGTGCCTTTCTGGATGACACGTACCATGAATGTTTGAACCTGAGGTTTTAGTGCAAATAAGTTCTTCTGATCTTTCTTGTAAACTTGCCACAAGAATACCATACACAACTGTTGCTCAGTATGGGTGGACTGTGTTGCTCAGATATTTCATGTTCTCCATGGGTATAGATAAGACTATTCTCAGGTACCTTAAATAGATCTCATATGTACAAATATAATCTATGCATATCCTTTGTCTGCCTCAAGACATTTCTAAGGTACATGTAATACCAGATCCAATGAAAATGATATACAAATAATTGTTGTGTTGATTTTTTTATTAAATAATGACCAGAAAAAGAGTCTGCGTGTGTCCAGTTTAGTTGTGTTTTTGTTTGTCTGTGTTTTAAAGATTTATTTATATTTATTTGTTCATTTATTATACAGTGTTCTGCCTATACGTATGACTTATGTTAGAAGAGGGCACCAAATGCCATTGTAGATGGTTGTGAGCCACCATGTGCTTGCTGAGAATTGAACTTTGGACCTCTGGAAAAGCAGACAGTACTCTTAACTGCTAAGCCTTCTCTTTAGCCCCATTTGTTTTGAGACAAAATCTAACTATGTAGCCCAAGCTGGCTTGAAACTCACCAAGATCCGGATGCCTCTGGTACTTGGTTGCTGGGATTAAAGGACTGGCTGCTTTTCTCTTGAGTCTTTCTGTTTGTGTATGGTTCAAAGATACAGTTAATAAACGCATTATATCTCAGGCAGTACCCTCTTTTTAATTAAATTTTTATATTTTGGAGAATGGGTATATGTGTTTAGGCATGTGTGTGGGTGCACCTGTGTGTGCAGATATAGAGGTTCAGGTTAATAACAGTGTGTTCCTCTTCCATTCCTCAACTTACTTTTTTTTTTATTGAGAAAAGGAAAAAAAAAAACAAGTTTCTGCCTCCTCCAAGCCTCCCATTTCCCTCCCCCTCCTCCC
>NW_004949100.1:19680077-19713983 GCF_000317375.1 Microtus ochrogaster | reverse complement strand
CATCTAGGTTGTTTCCAGGTTCTGGCTATTACAAATAATACTGCTATGAACATAGTTGAACAAATGCTCTTGTCATATGATAGGGCATCTCTTGGGTATATTCCCAGGAGTGGTATTACTGGGTCCAGGGGTAGGTTGACCCCAAATTTCCTGAGAAACAGAAACACTGGTTCTGGATGCAAGCTGGCTGGGATAGCCCCCAACTTACTTTTTAAGATAGGAATTCCCTAAATGTGATGCTCACCAGTTGGCCAGACTGGATGGCCTGTTGCGGAGCTCCCTGAATTCTCCTACTGAATCCTCTTCCATAGCTTTTAATTTAGATGCTAGAATTGAACTATGGTCTTCATGTTAGTACAAGTAATAAACTGGCTGACCCATGTGCTCAGCCTCTTTTTTATTTTACTCTATGTTAATATACTGGGTTTTGAGACTGAAGTTCTTACTTTTCTTAGAAAACAAAATATTTTGCATATATAGGTTCAGTTCTAGCTGACTGTTATGCTGTAATACTTTACTTCATAAACAGTCTGAGAAGATAGATATGATCTAGCAAAGGGACTGGCTTCTGTTTCACAGAGGTCAGGAAGTCCCACAGAAGGCTATCTGAAAGCTGGATAAAGAGGAACCTGGTAGTATGGCTGACAGTATCAGGGCCAGGGAAGCTGCTGTTGTCAATGTCAAAGAACCTGGCATTCTGGGGTCCCAGGGCAGGAGAAGGGTATCTCAATAAAATAAAAGAGCAAGCACACTATGCTCTCTTTGGCTGTTTTCTCCTGTCCATGCCCTTGCCCAGTTGCGTGATTCCCAGTCACACAAAGATGGACCTTCTGCCCAAGTTCACTCATGGAAAAGCTGAACTTTTCTAGAACCCAGATCTGGATGCTTGAACAGCAAACACGTGTAAGCCACAGATAAATCAGAAAGCATGTCTCAGCATCTGTATCAGTATTCCCTGTTTAGACAGGTTAACACCGGGATATATTGTTGTAGTTTGGCTGACTTCTCTCTACTTTTACTTTTGTCTTAAACCAATTCACCAGAGATTTATATATTTATTTACCATTTACCATACAATTACTTTTTGTGGCGTACATTGAGAATTTTGCATGATTTCCCATATGGACTATTTAGATTTTAGTGACTATGGAACAGTTGGAATGTTTCAGGTCCAGATCCAAATTCTCTCGAGCCGTCAGTAGGACCCTCAACAGTCATTCATTGCTCATAACGCAATCATCCCCACTCCGACCTCCAGGACAGATATGAAAGCAATGCATTCTCAGGATTAAAGGAATACATAATCAGCATGTGTCTAGCTCTATAATCATACAAACATTTGAATATGCATTTCTCTCTCATTTCACCTAACTCCAAGAAGCCTTTGGATAGATGTGTAATTACGATTTGTAAATGACAAGACTTGTGGTGGTTTGAATAAGAATGGCCTCTGTAGGCGCACGTATTTGATTTATAATTGTCTTGGTTTTGTGAATTTAAGAACCTCACAAAATTGTTGGCATGTTGGAATGTCTTTGTCCTCAGAATAAGGACTTATTGTTTCCAAAATGGCACTTATCCTCTTTGAGTTGAGAGCTGTGGGTTTTGTGTTATCACCACCCATATTGCGAAGGCAAGGAAGTAAAGGAAATAGTATCAGGGTCAACGAAATCCATGTCTTAATGAAGAAATCTTATACTGGAGACAATGACTGTGTCTAGATTAAGGATGATGAAGACAAAGCAAAATAATTTTGGATGAAGATGTCGGGATGAACAGATGAACAGGAGCAAAGCACTATGGGTTGGAGATGCAGCTCAGTTGGGAGTGCACTTGCGAAGCATGCATAGGACCCTGGATCAGGTCTCAACAGAGCATACACTAAGTGTGATGGTGTATCTTTGTAATTTGTAATTCTAACACTTGAGTGATGAAGACAGAGTAATCAAGAGTATAAAGACATCCTTAACTACATAGCAAAGTTTGAGGACAAACTAGGTTACATGAATTAAAAAAAAAAAAACAAAGAAAAATAAGAAGCCAATAGTCTGAAATATTTATTTCAGGGAAAATTTTTATTGAAATTATGTTGCATAAATTTAATTGAGTATTAAACATCTGGAAGAGTTATGGTAGAAGAAACAACTTACTGAAATATAATAGACTTTGTTCTGCTTTCTGCAATTGGTCCTTTTAGGTACAAAGAAAACAGGTTTTCTGTAATGGAACAGTTTTAGTATTAGGACACATTATATGTCTGAATTGGAGCTTCACAGTGGGAGTTAATGTCACAATGTTCAAATTCCTGTGTTAAAAACAAAAGATAAAAGCTCAGCTTTCATCCTTCTCTGATGTTTTTAAATATGAATATCCAGAACATCTATTGCTAAGTCCTCTTAACATTCTTCAGGATGTTAGGTACTGAATCCATACACAATCGCACAGTGATGATAAATTCAGACACGTAAAGTAGCTCATATATGAACTGTCAAGATGGCTCATCAGATAAAAGCTCTTGTTACTCTTGCACAAGACCCATTTCAGTTCCCAGCATCCATATAGGGTGATTTACAACCATTTCTAACTCTAGCTCCTGGGCATGCAGCATCCTCTTCTGCATGCACTTGTGTATACAAACAGCACACTTACACACATATGCACACAAATATAAATAACCTTTTTAAAAAGTTCACTTATCTATAGTCTACTATAAGACAAACATATCTGTACTGTGTAACCATAAATACAAATTTTAGTTAATATTTTTAATTGTGTGCTATTTTGAAATCTTTGTTTCATATCACCTATTTTTTTCAGTTGTATTCAATAACAAAATAATACGAACTATTTCTAATAGTCAATATCTTGCAAACTTCTGATTAAAATTTTCCAAATGGGCTAGAGATATGGGTCAGAAGTTAAGAGAGCCATCTTCTTTTTCACAGGGTCCAAGTTCAGTTTCCCCCATGCATAATCACGTGGCTCCCAATGTCCTGTAACTCAGTCCAGGTCATCTGATGCTACTGGCCTCTGTGGGGACCTTCAAGCATGTGCACACACCTCACACAAATATAGACATACACATAACTAAAAATAAAAATAAATAAAGCTTTAAAAATGTCTCTCTGCTAACAGATGACTTAACCATAGCATTGTGTATTATTTGATAGCATTGTGTGATTCCTCATTAAACTTAACATAGTGTAAATGATGGTAGAGATAAAATAAATGGACATGCCAGCAACTCAGGGTTATTAACTCTAACTGCTGAGAGAGTTGCTAAGTCAGAGTTTGAGCATATACTAAAATTCAGAGACGTCCATAAGGAAGAAAATAGACGTTTGAGCCCAGATGTAGCCAGCTGTGCCAAACACATTTTCTTATCAACAACGAAGTACAACTCTTGAATCGCTTTCTCAAAATTAAATTTTCACCACCCCAAATTCACCCTACATGATTCATGACTTTGCAAAGCCCAGCAGCTTTTACAGCGCATTTTAGCATCAGAGAGATGATATTATGCAATTATCCTAGAACAAACTATCCCTTGTCACTGCGGACATTTCTGCTTTGACAGGGGCAGGCAGAGGACAGAAGGCAAAGCAGCATTGGCTTGTGAATGGCTGATCAGATATTAATTTGCACAGTAATCTTTTTCTTATGAGTCTAATTCAAGATGTTACATACTTAATGGCTAGATTGCAGGTGTTGTGTTTTTAGTTGAGAAGCACAAACTTTGATGTGCATAGCTGTTTGAAGCTCATTTCTACTCTTGGTTGAGAGATTCACATCTATTTTAATTATTCTGCATCTTTGGGATTGGCATGCCTATTTGTAGAATTTTCTCTTCAAAATTTATTTTTTCTTTAGTTCACTTAATAAATTCAGAATATGCTTTTTTATCTTATTTTTTGTACAATGTATGTATTTACACTAATATATGCATGGTTTTTAGCCAGTTGTGTTAGTAGAAATTTCTTAGTTTTAACATTGTGGGGATTATATTTTCAGATTTTAAAACCCCACTTTTCAGAGGTTTCAGTACTATGTTGTGCCTTTACTGTATGGAGAACTTACTTTTGCCTATATTATTAATACCCAAAAATACAAAGTGGTTTCAGAAATGTGTTCTATTTCCATTGTGTCTCAGGCAGCAAAGACTGGCCTATGTATATAATTACTGACTTTGACATTTAAAAAGGATTTATTTATTTTTCTGTTATGTGTATGAATATTTTTCCTGCATGTATATATGTATGCTACATTTATATCTAATGTCAACAGAGGTCAAATGCTATTGGATGCCCAGGATCTAGAGTTGTGGACAGTGGTGAGCTGCTACTTGGGTTCTGGAAATAGAACTTGACTGCTCATAAGATCAGTAACTGCTCTTAGCTACCTCACCACCAAACCACCTCTTCAGTCTAGTGAACATTTTGTTTTAATTCTAAGCTATGTACTTAGGAATCTCAGTCACAGAGGAGAAAGCATATAGAAGAGAGATTTTCTAAGTCTTTTCACGCTTCTTACTATCTAGACTGTGAATGGGTCTTCCTGGTGTTAGTCTGGGTCCTTTTAAATGGAGGGATGTGGTTTGTATTTGATTAGAATAGAGGCATTTAAGAGTTGGAAACCATAAATCCCATTTAGAGCAGGCTTAAAGATAAGTTGTATTATGAGAAGGAGATATACAGATAAGCATCTTCAATTTTTGAATTATTAATTACTACTTCATGATATACCAAACACTTTTCAGTCCTTGGATCAGAAACATTCTATGAACTTGGGAGACAGAGGCCAGCATGTTTGGTAGAGTAGTAAATAATCACATTATGAATTTGATCATTACTTATAAGTAAAAGCCTAATATCTAAAGATCAATGAATACCTGAGATGTGTATATCTGCTTTGTATATTATAGTGTCAATGCAAAAATCATAGCTCTTATCATAGATGGTTTATTGTGAAGCCATATTGAATGGCCATGGCCTAGGAAGACAAATTTATATTAACCAAAGTTCCACGATCCAAAGTAGAAACAATTTCATGATGTTTTTATAGTTCTACAGAACAAAGAAAGGCATAAATCAAGGCAAGTTTAAAGTGCACTGATGGAGACATCTGAGCAGAGATTACAGCAAGATGGGAGAAATTTCCTCTAGACCCGTGGTGCTGTCTGATGACATTCTTAGCTTTGGGGTTGGTAGGAGGTAGTTGGGCTGCTAAGAAACTCCAAAAGGTTTCAATATCTTCTCCTAAGAAGTTAGTTCAGACACAGACATGGGCAAAGAATGGCCAATCTGGAGGGCTAGAACTAGTCCCAGATAAAAAGTGAGACTCTAGATCAGCAACATTCCAATCTCTCCACAGTACTGCAGGGACAATCAGTCAGTCTCTCTCTGCAGACAGCTTCTTTCCAGAAATTCTCTTTTGCAATAGGACTGCCTTCACAGTCCTGGTTTAGCTTTGTCAGAACATTGTCCATGCCACAAAGTCCAACAGCATCGCACCGGCTCTTCTGCTGTCAAATCCTCTGCTCCATATTCCGTAACATCATTCAGCAGAAGGGTACAAGAATAAAAAAATAAGCCGGGCGGTGGTGGCGCATGCCTTTAATCCCAGCACTCGGGAGGCAGAGGCAGGCAGATCTCTGTGAGTTCGAGGCCAGCCTGGTCTACAAGAGCTAGTTCCAGAACAGGAACCACAAAAAGCTACGGAGAAACCCTGTCTCGAAAAATCAAAAAAAAAAAAAAAAAGAATAAAAAATAAAAATGTAGATTCCCAAAATAGGAATGTAGCAATAAAGAAATATAAAGTTGTAAGCCTAGAAGAATGAGAGCAGACTGTCAGCAGCTTTCTCAGTAACTTAAGGATTAACTGTTAACAGTGAGTTACTCCACTTTACAACCCCATGGCTCTACTCACAAGGCCAAAGCACCTCTCTGCAAACTGAGAGCTAGCCTATGGATATGAGTGGAGTCAACTTTTAGAAAATAGATCTATATCCTCTGGGTTACACGTTATCCCTGCTGTGTGAAACTGCAGCATCAAAGGAGAGAGCACAGGGCTTCAGTAAACACCACATAAAAGCACCAAGGAAGACAATAGATTAAATACACACACTAAACTCCATAAACTGAAAAACAGTTAATGGAGATTGTAAAGTAAGGCAATCTGTATCTGAGTTTTACCTTGAGATTGTAAAAATTCATTTGTTCAGACTTAATGCTTGGTGCCCCTACTATAAAAAGATGGGTTCAGAAACTGGCTTTTGCCACAGCCTTACAAAATCTATCTCTGGCTATGATCTCAGTTAGCTGGTAAGCTTTTTGTGCCACATGGAGACTTTTGATTTTATTATATTATTTTCTTCCTGGATTCTGGTTTCTGGAATAAAGTTTGCTTCTGGCTCATTAGACTTTGGTGGTCTGTCCCCATCTTTGCGTGACCCCCCCCCCCGGACCCAACATAGGTATTCTACATCACTAAGACTGAAAATCAGTTAAAGTGGGGCTTAGTGATTCTGACTGTGAAAACACAGTTTTGACGGAGCTCTGCAAACTGGCTTCTCTACTGACGACAGCTGGGGTAGTTGTATTTTTAAGCAGTAATAAGCCTGTTATTCAGAGGCTAAATTCTTGGTATTTGTTGCTTTCTACTCAAGTTTGTAGGAGCATTTATTTATTATTTTTTTGTTCCAGACTTCATGTTAACAGACATTGTACACATCATTTAAACTCCTATTGGCAGCCAATCCCGCTGTGACAACAGTACTGCTTTGTTTCACCAGATCTCTCTCTCTCTCTCTCTCCAGGGGCAATGCTCAGCTCTGCTCTCTAAGTCATCACTCACAATGTCATGTCCCCTGGGAACCTCCACACAGAAACTCCCCTGTAATTGTTTTCAAGTATTGGGATTGCTAGATACCTAGCAGGTGTCAGGAGAGGCACCAGAAAATGGGAGATGTGTGGTTTCTCTGCTCTTTGACCTGTCGACAGCAGTAGGGTGGTTATAGTGAGCACAAATGGACAGGTCCAATCCTGCACAAGAGGGGTGTGTCCGTCATCAGGATGCAAATCGGGATGTGAGTCTGGTCATAAATACATGAGAGGAATAGATTTTATAAAAATATTTAAGCGGCTCCCTGAAGCACAGGAGACATAGTTTTTATTGCACTTGTCATTTGTTTACATCAGATGTTCTGTTTCTAAACTCTTATTCATTCAAAATAAATCTACCACATTCTTTTTGAATTTTAAGTTCATTGAGTAATTTTTTTCTCCCCTGGTGATAAGAAAAATTCTTGATAGAAACATCTGTAACAGAGAAGTTTAGTCAGGAAAAATTCTTAAGGTTTTATACAGGGGACTTTTTATGTGCCAGGACAAAATAATGCAGAAGTTTCTCCATCTTGTATTCTTGAGGAAGCCATTTCAAGTTTAACTAGAATTTGATCTCCTTGATGGAGAATCCCATGGAAAAGTACCCAGTGCTCTTCTGAGTGGTCATCTCTGGGAGGCTACCTGTAACATTGGACAGTTTCATAGAGTTGTATATTCAACATTAATCATTTGCACCCCATTTCCCTTCCTCAACCTTTTTTCTCTCCTACTAGCTCTCTTCCTCTCCACAAATCCCCTTCTTTCATAGCTTCCGTGTGTGAACCACAGTTTAACTAGAATGATTGACCAGAGCTTGGGTGTGAGGGTGTTTAGCTAGGACAACTGTCAGCCACTGTACCATCAAGGAAAATGACACTCCCTTCTCTAACAAATGTTAACTGCCAGAAATCCCTCTGAGATGAATGGGACCATCCTCCAAGATATACTGTATATATTAGTAAAATTTTCAAGAATTAAAAAACAAACAAAACTGTTTTCCAGAGGCATTCTTGTCACACGCCATTCAGTGTTAAGAGTAAAGTCATTGACAACCCATGGGTTATTCTGAGTACTCAATCCCCCACCCCACCCCAGTCAACTATGCATTTCTAAACCCAAGTTCTGTGTTTTATAAACTCCCAATAATGAATACCTTAGTGAACTAATCCATTGTTTCACTCAAACCTCTTATGATCCCTTTACTTCCCCAGAGACTCACCTCCGAACATTGATTGTAGTGGGGACCAAGTCTTCAACACAGACCCATTTTGTGTTTGAACCACAACTGAGTCAGAAGTAATAGTTATCATCCATGGTGTGCCCCAAACTTAAACAAAGAGATGTAAGAGAAGATTCTTTTTTCAGCTTGCTGATCACTAAACTCTTGTAACTTGATAGGATTAAAACACCAGAATATCGTATATTGAGATGACATTTCCTGCCTTCCCTCAATGAGAGAAGAAACAGAAAGTTCTCTTCTCAAACTCAACTGTAATTTTATTAAGGGACAAAGGAAAAGTATGTACATACATACACAATAACACTGTTGTTGGCAAGATAAAAAGTAAGAATTTTAATTATGGTAAACTAATACTATATTAAGCTTTAATATCACTTGTGCTTCCAAAGGAAATTCATTGTAATCTATTTTTAATTAATATGGCATTGTGTGCAAGCGTTGCCCCAAAGAATAGTATACCATTTCTATTTTAAAGTTAATTAAAAAATATTAGTGTCTAAAAGCTCCAGTTTCCCATTGGATCTTAAAGGGCAGATATAATTAATTGTAATTTCTTACCTATAGAGCTATAAATGTCATTTCAATCTACTGTTGATTTTAATCAGTGTTTCTTTATCTACATTCAATTGGAAATCACATGCTAAATAAATTCAGTTTCAATCAGAATAAGAACAGGTAGTAAAAACTATGAACTAAAAATTTCACTCTCTTGTGTTGGAATTAATAAGCTTGAAAAGTTCAGAATATAAGTATGAAAATACTGAGTAAATATATATAATTTTAAAAATATAGTCCAAATCAACAAACAAAAAATAGCAATAGTAGTTTTATTTTTTATGTTTATTGTGTATGTGTGCCATGGTGCATGTGTAGATATCAGAAGGCAATTTGTGAAAATCAGTTCTCTGATTCTATTATATCAGTACCAGAGATCAAACTCAGCTTATCTTGGCATTGATTGCCCTTATCCTGCGAGCCTCTCATCAACGTCTATAAGCTCTCAAGAACAAGGTACTCTAAGAGAGAATAAGTATACTTATAGTACTAATTACTTTGTTCTTTGCTATAAATAAATATCTCACAGGAGCAACTCAACAGAGGAAGAACAAGTTTCACTCGTGGCTTCACAGAATACGGTCTATCATGGCAGGGAATGTATGGTGGAAAGGCGTGGTCTGGGGCAGCAAATGTTCATGAATGCAGTGCCTCACATTTTATACGATCAAGATGCAGATAGCAGAGCCAGATTATAAACCTCAAAAAAAGCCTTTGTGTCCTATGTCTGCCAACTAGACACCATGCCCCTAAGGTTCCACAACCTCCCAAAGCAATGCTACCAGTTGGGCACCAGTGCTCAAACACATGAGCCTGTAAGTGACATTTCATATTCAAACCATAATACATACCTTAACTTTGTATTTATACTTCTTTTGTGTAATGCTATGCCCTTACCAGAGGCTCTTCTATATCGGCTTGTCTCCTCATGTAGACGATGAAAAAAATCCCTTGAAGTTGAAGTATGATTGTGACCTACATGTCCCAGGTGAAGAGCTACGGTATAGTGAGTCATGTCCCAGTGCCCCCACCACAGCTGTGTCAGCTGCTTTGTTCATCACTCTGACAAAACAGCTGACAGGAAGAACCTTAAGGGAGGAAGTGTTCATTTTTATTTATTTTTAAATACTTTCTTTTTACGACATTTTTCATATATACATATATGCATATATGAAGTGTGTGTGGGTGCGTGTGTTTTGCCTGCATGTATGTCTGCTGCATCATTTGTACAAAATGCCTATTGCCTGCATAGGCCAGAAGAAGGCACTGGATCCCATGGAAATGGAGTTTCTGATTGGTATTAGCCACCGTGTACTTGCTGGGAATTGGAGGTTCTCTAGAATAGCAGCCAGCTCTAAAGCTCTATTACATCTCTCCATTCCCAGGAAGTGTTTATTTTCCATTACAGTTCAAGAGGATTCAGTTTATTTTGGTGAGAAACATGGTGGCTGAGTAGGAAGTTGTTGGTCATACTGTGTCTAAAGTAAGAAAGCAGGGTGCAAAGGAAGCACTGCCAGGCTATCTGACCCCAGTGACCTACTTCCTCCAGCATGACTGCCTCCTAAGGATTCCACAGGAACCCAAACAGTACTACTAGCGAGGGACCCAGTGCTCAAACAAATGAGCTTAGGGGGAAAATTCACATTCAAACCACAATAGTTCACCAACTGTGCCAAGAAGTAAACTAGCCAGAGATACCCTAAGACCACAGACTCTGCATATTGTAGGACTGTCCTGGAGGCTTCCATGAATAATACTAGCTAGCATGCTGACACACTGTGATTATTAACCTTTCCTCCTTCTCTGAGAGACTCTGAGGCCAGCAGTGTTCTTTAGTAACTCACCATTTAAGTTGATATCCAGTTTAAAATATAAGGGGCTTGAAAATTTGGGTTTCTTCTGCAGGCTGGAAGAGAAGTGGGTATCTGGTAACCATCCGTTTATGACAAAGACATTAAAGCATGATGACCCCCCTACACAGTAGGCATAGACTGAAGCAGTAGGGGACCTTACCTCAAAGAACATTCAGCAAGGAAGCTACTTAAAATAATGGTACCAATAGACAGGATCACTAGCAGCAATAAAGAAGAGGAGCTTATGGTCAAAAGTATTAGGGGTGTCACTGATAAGACATAACAGGGCTTGGAGAAATTCTGTGATGAGAATGAAGTTTTGTTCTTGTTCATGAAGTTCAACATGAGAAAGAACATCATCTAAAGACAGCTGCAGAACTGATAGAAGCAGAAGCATGATGGTGATTGGGGAATGAAAACTATTCTTTGGGTAATAGGAAAGAGGCTTAAGAAGCAGTAAGGCCTCTGGCCACCACTCAAATGGAGTCTAGAGTTCTGTGATGTTCTAAAATGTCTTCTGCATCAATAAGATAAGGCAGCAGCTGACAACAGTGAAACAAAATCAGCTGAAGCTACTAATCATGGAACCTGTCGCTTCTTAAAAGCAAGTAAAGTTTCAGGAGGATCAACAGAAAGACAAGTGCCATCAGTTGATGAGAGCCAATCTGCCTGCCCCATTGAATCAGCAAATACCCTTTGAAGTTCCAGCAAAATTTAGAGAATATGTCTGTGAAATATGACGTCAAGTAAAGAAATTTCTTGCTTTATTTTCCAAGATCAGAAGAATCGTCATTTGGAAATAACAAATTTGTCTGCCACCATTAGAGTTGATACTTGCTTTATAAAGATAAATTGTTTCTCCTTAGTAGAAATTGATGTTGACTTTGGACATGCAAGCACTCCTTGGTAGACTTATATTTCAAAGTTTATGCAGTTTCAAAGAAGTCTGATTCCATTAACTGTACCCAATGGCTGCTTAACAGTTCAATGGTTTTCACCCGTCACATTCAGTAATTTCATTTGTTGAGTAATATAAGATATAAAATTCAGTTCATACACAATGATTGAAGTGTTTCTGGTCTTCATTCCCCTTGTGGCTTATCTACAATTATTTACAATTGTGACCTTATAAGTTTTAGCTGACTTTGGAGCACTTGTCTTTTATAGTCCCAACAATGATTGCAAGCCGGTTTTGCATAAATCCACCAAAAGCCCAAGTTTTTCCAGCATGGCTAGTATTTTAATGAGTACTATATAGAGTAAATCACTCATTTACATAGGAAAATATCCATTAAATCACTCTACTGAGAAGCCGCAACACATAACCACGCTTGAGTTCTCTCTTAGAAACGATTTCAAGAGAACGTCATTAGGAAGACTAGATAAGAAAAACTCAGTTCTCTTTGAACATTTAGGTTTCATTTTTTTCTGCTTTCAGAGAAAAATCCATCCATCCCAATGTCTATTTCTACACACAGGCATGAAATCTAATCATGTTACCTTGTAATTGAACAAGCATGTGCATCCTAGGACATTAATATACTTTTAGATACTTTGACCTCAAAGGCCATGCCTTAAAGCTACTACTCACATATATAGTTATGATCTGAAGTTTTGCACGTGGAAAATTTCACATGCTCCGCTGCTTTTGGCAATTCTTGCATGACTGCCTGGCGTCTTTAGTTTGTGTTATGTAGATGTTACTGAGGGGATGAAGCATTAAGGAAAACAAGGTCTCAGAAGATAAAATCTTGGCCTGGGTAAATTGTATATGGCATAAAGCTATCTATAACACTTAGATTAGATAGTCTCTTTAGTTACAGTAAACATGTAGTTGCTCTGAGCATCTCTTAGACTAGAAGGTGGTCCTAGGAAGAAAATGTTCTTAATGAACTGAGTAAGCAAGCTGTACCTGAGGACAAGGGACTCAATCTCATTTGGAATTCTAGAAAACACATCCTGGAGTTTGGCTACATCTCATTGCAAATCTGGACAGTGAATTTAAAAGCTACTTAGGTATTATTGAAAGGCACCAGGCTTCCAGGATGTCACGGTTAAGAGTTCTCCATCCCCACAAACAATACCAACATTCTTATGGAAGGGGCTTTGTGCAGGACTCAATGTTCCTCCTCTGCACCATCTGTCAAGTGAGGACAGCTAGATAGTGGCAGAGGCATCCCTTCTTACAACTCTGAAGACTTCCACAGCTTGGGAAGCCTAGCTAATGTTGAACATGAGAGGATATATGGAAGTGAGCATCCAGAGAAAGCTTCGCCGTCCAGAGTAGCAGGACACAACAGCCAGAAACAGGGTGCATGCGGGGATTTACTAGGAGGACAAATGGGTGAATGGACTTAGTGTCCATCTGTCCCTCTCAGGTGCTGGTGCCTTGATCTTGGGCATTTCATCCTCCAGAACAAGAGACATGTTGTGAGTTTATTAACTAAACTCATATCCCAGAGAGGTTGAGACCCACTGACATTCTCACAGACATTGTTGTTACAATTCTCTCCAAATTGATCCCTTCTACTGTTTACATGGGAATCACTCTACAGTCTAATACTTGTTTGGAGGCCAACGGATTGCATCCTAATCCATTATTTTTTTAAGCCCTAGGTCCTAGGTTCTGATAATGCTGTCAAATTATGAATGAATCATTTCTAACCTCACCAGTTTGCTTGGAACCAAATGTAAATTCAAACGAAATAAACATGAAAAGTGTTATCCAAAGTTGTTTAAAACATAATTTACTTTTTAAATATATGCTTCTGTGTATCTATTTTGACAGTGGCAAATTAAAACTAATCATTACTTAATACAAACTCTTTTGACTTGCCATAGACTAATTTTATCTCTCTGTGTATATATGTTTATTCATAAAATTAAAGCACATGTGTTCATACCTATTTATTTTCAAGTATAGTCATATTAGCACACTGCCCTGAACTTAATATTTTATCATCTGCTAGAATATTGTGAGTGTGCTTCAAACTCAGTACCAGCTTTTATTTCCTAAGTTTATTTGTGGGAAAATAACACAAACCGCTACAACTTCCAACCACCACAACCTCCAAATTTTTATAGCTTAAAGGAACAAAAACAATTTCTTACAGTCACAGAAAGTCCAATCACCTTTGAATCACCTGTTCATGAATTGGTTTAGAAGCTTGGATATTCCATTTGTGGCTTTGTCATTCTGACCCAGGGTTACACTTTGGACCTTTTCCAAGTAGCTGACAGACTTGGACACCCGGGAGATGAATTGGCACTGGCTCTAAGTCAAGTCTGATGTCCATCACCAGCTCTGCAAACTTTAAAGATCTCCGTGTTACTGTTTTATCAATGGACAGACATAGATAAGTGACCAAAAGAAAGGGCAGACATGGCTGGTTCTACCGCAGCTAGCTTCTGTCACGTAGAATGTGAATGTGCTTGTATGTGTCCGTGAACTTCTTTTGTGTATGGTTTCATTGTTTTATGATTCATATCACTTCAGCAAATATACAGGCGCCAGTGCCCTGAAGGCATGCTCTTTGTTTAGTTGACTATGGATTGTTCCTGAACCAGTGGAATTGATGTAAATATTGTGGGGGGGGGGTGCTTGATGGTCAGTCTGTAATCCCAGTTTATGGGAGGTGAAGAAAGGGATCCAGGAAAGCAAGCTCATTACCTAGCCTAGTCAACTCTGTGTGCCCTGGCTTTAAAGAAGATTTCCCTCAATATATAAGGTGGAACTGTGGAGGAAAACATCTGAGGTGAACCTCTGCCCTCCATTCTGTCTTTCATACTTGTACACACACACACACACACACACACACATTTTTTTTTGGTCTTAGGTCTCTATCCATTTTTCATTTATTTGTTTTTAGTTAGTCTTTTTCAGGTTCTTATAATCTTGAACATTATTGTAATATTTACCAAAAAGTAAATATTGGAAATTTTGAAAATTTTATAGAGTATAAGTAGAAAGCCTTTTCCCATTGTTACTTTTTTAATCTCTTTCCACATGTAAATATTTAAAGACAACATTTCTGGATCATTTCCAATGGCCTGTATAATGTGGCGGAGGACATGTTTAACACTGTCATCTGAATTAGACTTTTCATTAAATAATCAGACCCTGTTAGATTCTAACTGTGCATTCTTTGCTTCAGACTTAATACGTACTGAGCAATAAGCTTTATCCAGGTAGCTGATATGATTGCAGTGATGATTTGGTATTTGTTTTATTTCTACCACACAAATGCTACTGATGGGATATGGCATAATCCATGGTTAGTGTTAGTCATTTATTTACAATAACTGTCCTGTTTACTCTGCGAAAAGGCATCTACTTATTTAAGTCCAAGCAAATCTTTCCTTCTTATGCTTCTTCACTTTAATTTTTACAGAATATTTTAGTGTCTAATATGTATTGAGATATTTTATACATGCCTCTTAAATAGTGAAAGAATTGTCAATAGAACTTTTATTATTGTGTGTGAGAGAGACAGAAGAGAGAAGGAGAGAGAGAAGGAGAGAGAGAGAGAGAGAGAAAGAGAGAGAGAGAGAGAGAGAGCTCTTGTGGGAGTCAGAGAACAATTTCCAGCATTTGCTTCTTTCCACAGTGTAGTCCCTGGGTTTGAGCTCAGGTTGTCAGGCTTGGCAGCAGGTGTCTCCATCCACTGAGCTATCCTGTAATCCCTGTATCTTGTATTCTAACTATGGGAGAAAATAAATGTGAGGGGGCTGGAGAGATGGCTCAGTGGTTAAGAGCGTTGCCTGCTCTTCCAAAGGTCCTGAGTTCAATTCCCGGCAACCACATGGTGGCTCACAACCATCTGTAATGAGGTCTGGTGCCCTCTTTTGGCCTTCAGACATACACACAGACAGAGTATTGTATACATAATAAATAAATAAATAAATATTTTTAAAAAAAGAAAATAAATGTGACTATAGCTCAGAGATGCATTTGTGTTTTTAGGTGGTAAGGAAGATGTGGACACAGCTGAAATTCACTTTTTTTCACTCATTTTCATTTAACAGGAGACTTCCGGAAAGATATGCGATTTTAAGAGTCCAGGCCAATAATAACATCAGCTTCTGGCTGCTTCCTCCTACAGGTGCACTTGTGAAGTAGGAGGAGGTGCTTCCACAGTGGTTGGTACAGAGAACAGTTTGATGAGACCGCAGTAATATCTGGTAGCTGAGCAAGGAGAATCCTGTTGTGTTGATCCAAACAAATCCTCTCTTAGAAGAAGCAGGCAGTGTGACTGGTGTGAAGGAAGAGCTTTGATGAGACTTTGAAAAGGAAGAGTTCTGCACAAGACACGTGATGCATGGAGCCAGCAAAGGGAAGAATCCCAAGCAGCTGCTCCAGCCCTGCCAGGAGATGCCTGAGGCACAGGGGAGCCAGCTGCAAGGAAAATTCAGACCAAGATGCTTGTTTAGGAGTAAAAAACTAAAACCAAATCTATTTGCACATTATGGATGGGTGGCTTCTGTCATATGACCAATTGTGAATGCAGAGGAAGTGGTTGGATTTAGGAGCCGACAGCTCAGTTAATTGGCTTGTGGAGGAGGCTAAAATTGTGTGTGTCATTTGCAAGTTGATGGTGCTGAAGCTCCAGGGTACAGTGTCAACAGTGAACATGGAGAAAGAGCCCAGTGTTCCCAGGAGAAACCTCCCAGTGTGAGAAAGTGTGACAGGAGTGACCGTGGATGAAGGAAAACATCTACTGAGGGTGGAACTCCAGAGCGAAGCTGTATGTAAGTCAAAAGGAGGGAGCAGCTGAAAGGTACAATAAGACACTAGGATAGTTTTATAATGTAAAATCCTGTTCTGTTTAATATACAGAAACTTTATCTTCTATAGTAATTAAAAAGCAAAGAGATTCTTAGGGAAAGGAATTAAAACCTAAATGAGAAACTATTTTACACATACACACACTTAGAGTAGAAATCATACTGAACATGGATGAACAACGGCATAAAGGAGATCATGTGTCAGAACCTACTGGATACATACAGATCAATTGTGCCATCACAGAAGACAGTCCTTTAGATACCAGGCCGTGAGGCATCCTCACAGTGTGGGTGCCAGAAACTTCCCTCCTCACTCTTGGAATCTGATGAATTCTTGCACTAGAGTTTTAGCTCTGTCCACATTACATGATTTAGCTGTGTGAAAACATCGTTATAAAAACCATTACCTTGTAACAATAACAAACAAAAAAGGAAGCTAAGCTAGGGAGATGGTTCAGTCAGCCACAGGCTTCCTGCATATGGATGAGGACTTGTGTTTGGATCCCCTTTCTATACTCACAGGCAATGCAGCCTCTGGGCTACTCCACTTACCACATCTCCTCCAGAAATTAAATGACAGTGAAAACTATTTCAGGAGTTAAGACGCTCCTCAGTGGTGGAGCTATTGTCTAAAATGCATATGAAGGTAGTATTTTCCATTCTGTAAATGGAGGCTGTGCATTTGCTCCTGGAGATGGTGTCTCCTGCTGTCAAGGCTCTTACAAGCGGCTCATTCTCATTCACGTTATGATGCTCATGGAGCGATCCAAACTCCCACCACTGTCCCATCACGCTCTCTCATGTTTGTTTAATTTATACTTACTAAATATTTTATGATATATTTACCCATCTTTGAATTCCAGAACAGATTTGTCTCTGCAAACACATGACGCAGCAGAAGATGGGCCAGAGAGAAGCTACCTCATGAGGTCTCTGAGGATGATCGGCTGGAGAAGAGTCTGAACCGAAAGTGCAGTTGGGCAGTGGGTGGCAGGTGAACAAACAATATAATTCCTGCAGTTTTCTTGAATATCTGAGACAGCTAATAAACTAGTTTTATTTTTTTTTCATACAAACAAGGTTGAAAAAGGCCATGATATCCGGGCTCAAATTCTGCCTTATAGGAGGCATGTGACTTAAGAGAAGATGACTACCCAAAAGTTATAGCTTTTAGGATGACATTTCCAATGGTTACTGTGCATACAACAGGAGTCATATGTGGAGACCATATGGGAAAATATGACCTTCTGTTTGCTTAATGCTGGAATTTAAAAGTTTGGCATTGAAGAATGTGGTAGCAATTGACATTTTGGATGAAATGATGGGTGATTGATAATTGAATAAATGAAATAATGGGTTAAACAACCCATTCTGTAGTTTCATAAATCTGAAGACCATCCTGGCATGAACTAAATAAGGCCTTTCTGTAGGAGAATCCTTATTGGTTTTTTGAGGAAATGTGGGTACACTAGCAGAAGAGTGTTTATGTGGAATCTGGGTATGCATGGACAACCTGGTTGCCACTGGCAATGTGAGGTTCATCTGAGATGAATTCCTGGAGAGCTAGGGGAGCACAGGGCTGACAGAGGGTCCTTGACTTTGCATTACCTTTAGAGTTTCTTTACTTTGCTCACAGTGCAGGCTCTGCTTTCTCCCTTTTCATCTCTTCTGATGTCCTACCAACTGACTGGGACACACGCTGTAGTGACAGTTGCACAGTGAACTTCTGTCCATGACTTTACTGTTTTCTAATCTGTCCCAACTCATTTTACAAAGTGTATCCGTTATAAACCAGAATGAATATTTTCCTAGGTTTTATGTTTGAAGTAGAAAACAACTCTTCAAAAAAGAGTAATAAAGTCAAGGACTGGAGAGATGGCTCAGAAACTAGGACCAAATATGGCCCCTTTAGAGGAACTGACTTTGAGTCCCAGAATCCAGGTGAGTTAGCTAAATACAGACTGTATTCCAACAAGGGTGTGGTGTAGGGTGTGTGTGTGTGTGTGTGTGTGTGTGTGTGTGTGTATGCGCACACATGCATGCATGTGCCTGTGCACATGCATATGCATGCCTACATGCATGAGCATGTGAGTGCGTCTGATGCCCTCTCCTGGCCTCCATGGGTACTGCACAAATGTGTACACAGAACCGGAGACAACTAAAATTTCAAAATAACAGCAAAAACTTAAATAAGGAAAGACGATAAAGTGGTCCAGGAATGATTAGCCCCATGTAATAGTAAGAAACAACCCATCTCATTCTTTAAATGTTCTTGTGGCCTCCACTATTGAATTATATCTTAATTTTGAAGATACTTTCACCCAGCCCCCTACCTTTTTTTAGAATTGAACAAGAATTGTTTATGCAGCGGTGAGTTGCAAAAGGATACTCACACCTGATTGTTCTCAATGGAAAGATTTTTTTTTTATTATTATAGTTTATCTCTACTGAGAGAAGTGAGACTGAGAATCTACAACTGATGATCACCAATGGGCAATGGGATTTAGAATGAAGTCACTGCCATCTCGGAAACACAGTACCCTAGATGCTTGCCTCCTGAGTGTTAGGGTTTAAGGCATGGGCCACCACCACCAGGCTTGTAAGCTGACTTTTTATTTTTTATTTTATCTTTTTAAAGTATTTATTTATTTATTTATTTATTTGGTTTTTCAAGACAAGATTTCTCTGTGTAGCTTAAATCTGTCCTGGAACTCACTGTGTAGACCAGGATGGCCTCAAACTCACAGAGATCCACCTGCTTCTGCCTCTGGAGTGCTGAGGTTAAAGGCGTGCACCTCCACCACCCAGCATAAATTGACTTTTTAAAGATACAGATTGCTCACATCCAGCCTGCTATTACAAAGAGCATCAGTGTCAGCCAGAGTCTTGTGGTCCTGCCTGGCTCGTCTACCTGTGTTTTTGTGCAGGCCACAAGTCCAATTCCAGACCTGAAGCCGGATCCTTCCAGATTCTCTCGTGCATCCTTTTGGTTCAGACTTCTTGCCATTTCACTTGGATAGCACAGGCTTCCTTACATCTTCTGCCTCCTCCTCTTCTGTCTTGTTTTCCTTTCCTTCCCCTTCTTTCTACTTACCTCCTTTTTTCCCTCTTCTTTCCCTCTTTGTTTTCTTCCTCAATCTTCCTTTCTTCTAATACAGTGTCCTTATGTAGCACAGGTTGGCTTTGAACTTCCAGTTCTCCCTTTACCTAGACTTTCATGTGCTGGAATTATAAGTTTGCTCCACCAACACCAAGTTTCTCTTTTTCTAAATAATATTTTCAATAATAAAATACTTTCATTTCCAAGGGTATATTTTTTTCTATTCAGCTGGCCCATTATTTTTCATGTTTATCACATTTTTATCATGTTGCATAAATTAAATATGCCATGGTTAAGGATTTTCTGTTTGTTATCTGGATGTCTTTGTCTTCATTAACAAATGAAACAGAAAATAAATCAGGGAAATAAAGTTATTGAATAATAGCCAACAAGAAGAGGTTTGCTGTCTTAAACAACAAGTTTACCAAGTCACCAAGGATAGCAGTGTTTTTTTCTAAATGTATGCCTAAACAAATTCAAATTCACATATGATAAAGTGTGATGGTTTTGCTTCTTGGTAACATGATATATTGAGAAGGTAAAAGAACAGTATTCAGAAAAAAATGATAATATGTAAATTATCAATATGTATATTTATATATTTACTTATCCAGGTGTGTGTCTATACATATGTACAAAAATGCAAATATATTCTTATGAAATATAATGGACTAAGTTCTTTATTTTCTCTCAATCTTCTGTAGCTTCTCTAATTTCTTCTCCCATCTCACCATCGCACTGGGATTATAGATACACACTTCCGCATGTGGGTGTATATGACTTCAGATGATCGCTGTATGCTCAAATGTCTCTTTTTTTATTAGATTTAAAAAAAATACCAATCCAAGTTCCCACTCCCTTCCTCCTCCCATTCCCTCCACACCACTTCCCACTCTACCCTCATCCAATCTGCAGAGAGGGTAAGGTACATTGCTTTGTGGAAGATCCAAGGCCCTCCCTACTATATCTAGGCTCAGCAAGGTATACATCCAAAGAGAGTAGAATCCCCAAAAGCCAGTACATGCAGTAAGGATAAATCCTGGTGCCACTGCCAGTGGCCCCTCAGTTTACCCCAGCCACACAACTGTCAGCCATATTCAAAGGGCCTAGTTTGGTCCTACGCTGTTCCTTCCCAGTCCAGCTGGAGTTGGTGAGCTCCCATAAGCTCAAGTAGACTGTCTCAGTTGGTGAACCCATCATGGTCTTGTCTTTATTATTCATATTCTCACTCCTCCCACTCTTCAACTGGACTTTGGAAACTCAGTTTAATGCTCTGCCTCTGGTTCCATCAGTTGCTGCATGAAGGTTCTATGGTGATATTTAAGATATTCATCAGTCTGACTACAGGGCGAGTGAAGATCAGCCCCCCTCTCCTCTATTGCTTAGGGTCTTAGCTGGGGTCATCCCTGTGGATTCCTAGGAATTTCTCTAGAGTCAGGTTTCTGCTAATCCTATAATGGTCCCCTCAGTCAAGATATCTCTTTGCTTGATCTCATCTCTTTCCTTCCTCCATCATGACTATCCTGCTCCCTCAAGTTCTCCGCTACCCTCTTCTTCCCCTTCCACCCTCCCTTCTCCTCCCACCCCTATGCTCCCAATTTTGTCAGGCGATCTTGTCTGTTTCCAATTTTCAGGTGAATCTATATATGTTTTTTGTTATTGCTTAGCTTCTCTAGGATCATGAACTATATATAGGCTCAATGTCCTTTGTTTACAGCTAATAACCACTTATGAGTGAGTAGATACCATATTCATATTTTTGGGTCTAGGTTACCTCACTCGAGATAGTGTTTTCTAATTCCATCCATTTGCATGCAAAATTCAAGATGTCATTGTTTTTTTACCACTGAATAGTACTCTAATTTTCTTTATCCATTCCTTGGTTTAGGGGCATCTAGGTTGTTTCCAGGTTCTGGCTATTACAAATAATGCTGCTATGAACATAGTTAAACAAATGTTTTTGAAATATGATTGAGCATCTTTTGGGTATATGCCAAAGAGTAGTGTTGCTGGATCCTGAGGTATGTTGATTTCAAATTTTCTGGGAAACCTCCATATTCATTTTTAAAGTGATTGTACAATTTGCATTCCTGGCAACAATGGATGAGTATTCCCCTTACTCCACATCCTCTCCAGCATAAGCTATCATTGGTGTTTTTTGTCTTAGCCATTCTGAAATATCTCCTTTTTTATATGGACACCAGTATGGAGTAGGAATTCCTATGGGGCAGACTTTGCTTCAGCTTTGGGTGGAAAGAAGCTTTCTGCAAATGCCTTTGAGGAACGGGGAACCAGGGCTACAACCTATAAAGGCAGTAGTTCTTGACCTGTGGCTTACACCTAGTTTGGGGTTGAACAATCCTTTCACAAGGGTTGTCTAAGGCTATCAGAAAACACAGATATTTACATTATGATCCATAACAGTAGCAAAATTACTGTTATGAAGTAGCAATGAAAATAATTTTATGCTAAGGATCACTAAAACAGGAGAAACTGTATTAAAGGGTCTCACATTAGAAACATTGAGAACCACCATAACAAAGTAAATGGTTTAATATTTATGACTTTTCTGCTCAATTTACATTTAACATGTTTGTAGGTATTTTCTATTCATCAAATATTAGAGAAAGAAAATGCTCTGAATTAAATAGTTTTAAGAATTTGACAAACTAAGAAAAGATAATGAAAATATGTCAATTATTATAGTTACTAATATTTAAGTCTACAATATACAGTTGGCCATACCTGTAGTCCTACTGGTTTGGTAGACTGAAGATCACTTGAGCCCTGGAGTGTGAAGCTAGCCTGAAATGATGGAATCTCAGAACAACTACAAAAACCAGAAAAAAAACCCAGACAAACAAAAACATAGGACATATAGAATAGTTCTTCTTCTAATTATAATTAGGATTAGTATTTTAAATAAATGAACCTATTTTTCTATGTGCGTGAATATTTTGCCTGTATGTATGTATGTGTACCGTGTGCATGCTTCGTGCCCAAGGAGGCCAAAGAGCATCAGATCCACTAGAACTGGAATTCCAGACAGTTGTGAGCTACCACGGGGTACTAAGAGCTGAATTCAGATGTTCCATAAGAACAACAAGTGCTCCTAACCCCTGAGCCATCTCTCCAACTTCTAACATTTAATTTCACTAAGACATGCCTGCAACCTCTAATATTTAATTTTTAAGTGTGTGTACATAAGGGGGCTTGTGCATGTGCATGCAGTGTTCATAAAAGCCAGGAAAAATGCATTGGATCCCCTGGAACTAGAGTTGCAGTGATGTAAGTGTTGGGAGAAGTATCCTGTTCCCTGCAAGAGCAGTGTGTGCTTTTAAATGCTGAATCTCTTCTCCAGCCCCTCATGGCTGTTCTATATAAGGCCAGATAACTTGTGTTTCAGGACTCATAAACCATACACTCTCAGATGCAAAGTTACTCAACTTTGCTGTCACAGTACCAAAGGAACCACTGGTGACATGCAAATAAACAACCATGCTGTGTATCAATTAACCTTTATTTGTAACACTTTGAGCTGTATGTTTTGCTATCCCCTAACACAGAGATTGTATTCACTCCTGCATGCAGTTGGTTCTAGAACTTCAAATGTACCTTACTTAGATGCCCTTTTCTATTTGTTGATAGCCCCTAAATTTATAATTGTTGCTTGTTAACAAAAACAATATTAATTTTTTTCTTCAATATTTTCTTCTCATGCAACCTTAGTTTTAGGAAGGAGACAATATTCTTTATTCCCTTCTCATTTTTCTTTGATGTTAAATACTGTCAACTTAGACTTACTAGTATAGATATGTTTTTTACATTCAGTCAACTTGCCCATTGCCTTCATTGAAGGCTTATAAGTCCCCAGGAACAAAAAGCAGAGAACACTCAGTTTGCTGTAAACTAATGCAGAATGTCCTGGAATGGTCTTACTGCACATGGAGACAAAGAGGGGTGGATCCAAAGCAAGTCTGAGTTTCATGATGCTTTCTACTCTGCACTGGGCTTCTGTCTTCCCTGACACCACATCCCCTGGCTAGGGCTTGCTTATGTTTCTTAGCTTGTGCTTAGCTGTTGTATTCTCTGCAAGGCAATTACTCTTCTTTCAGCAGAAAATACTTGTAGTGACTTGCATTTCTGGTGAATAGATGGGAATGTGTTCTGAAGAGAATCTGTGAGTTTCTACCGGAACCTTCTTTCTGGCCCCAGGGAAAAAAAGCTGTACAGACTATGATCATTGAATAGGCACATACATACAAGGAATCCCACACCCCTTGGCTCATCAGATCAGTTTGAGAGAAGAATGGCCAGAGGCATGTGGAAACCTTAACATATGAATTCATTTGTGATCTTCTGTATCTGTTGGATATCTTTTATACCAGGCAAAAGATAAACAATAGGCTTTCATATTACAAAGAACATCCAAGAATATTTGAGCTGTAAAAATTTACATTGATGTCTGTGGGGAAATGCAAGTTTGGAAAGGAAGAAAAAGAGGAATGGATCTGAAGAGAGCTGGGGCAGGGAGATAAATATGATCAATTCACATTTTATGAAAATCTTAAAGAATATATATATATATAATCAAATAAACAAATAACTAATTAAACTTCCTAAAACTCATTATTTAGAAAGAAAATACCTAAATGGTTTAATATGTTCATCCCTGACAAAGATGACTACAACAGAAAACTATATAAAAATCAACTCCTAACAATCAAATATATTTACACATGTCTGTATATATGTTCCAAATGTGTAATGTTTGTGCAGATTCCAGAAGAAATCACAATTCAAAAGGCATGTTCAATTGTTCCCTCTTCATCGTCCAGTAAAACAAGCCCTTTAACATCAGCATGCAAATGATGATACAAGGCCTCACAGTTCCCCTCACAGACTCTCATATGTAAGTTTTATAATGCAGTCACCATTGAAAAACTCCATCATTCTGTTTTTAAATAGTCCTATGACAATAGTAGATAAATTGTGTGTTGTATTAGCTCATTGTCTTCTCAAACTTCAGTATTGTGCAATGGAGGATTAACCTTTGCCAAATGAAACTAATTTTTTTTATAACAAAACGTCTTGAAGACTGATCTAATTTATTTTAATTTTTCAACTAACTAAAAATATCAATTTTGTGAGATTAATAGCAATTATTTTATCTAAATGAGCCTATTCTAAATTCAAATTAAAACCCAGTGCTACAATGGGAACAATTTACAGGGGAGAAAATCCCGAGTTTTGCATGTCAGTGCTTCAGTAACTAATTCATTTCACGTTCAAAATACCTAAGTGATGTGATATTTAATTTTTTTCTCTTTTACAACTTCTGCTTTCATTATGAGGCAAATGTGTAATTATAATAAGGCTATACTAATTTATGCGGCTGTGTTGAGATGAGGGAAATTAAGCCAGCCTGATTTAGTAACGAAACAATTGAATTAGGGAGTGATTTTTGCATAATTGATTTTTGTGTTGTTTGCACAATAATGAACAACACTTGAGAAGTCAAAGTGTCTGATTTCGCAAATTCACAAGACAGATGAAGTCACCTTCCTCCTGCTGGGTTTGGAAGTAGAAAGTCTACTATAGACTCAAGCCTTCCTTTAACACTCGGTCTCCAGTTTGTAGGACTATTTGGCATGGTTGCGGAAGGAATGAAGTCTACCTTGAGGAGGTAGACTCTGGCTGCAGGAAGTTACCTGTAGAGAGGCAGTTCTTTAGGTCATTATATGCCATCCTTAGTCCTAGCCCACAGTCTCCCCTGCTTCCTGATCACTGGTATGATGTAACCCACTGTCTCACATTGGACTGCCACAGCCTCAAGCTGCTCCCCCTAAAATGTTTCCCCCCATTCCACTGCAGCACTCCACACAATGTTTCAAAATGAATCTTGGGTGTCTCATCTCTGTCAGCTGTTCTGTTACACTGACAGTAAGAAGCACAAACAATATACTTACCAACGAAAAATATGTTTGAAAAGACTGTATGATTAGTAATGCTGGTTAGCAACTCAATAGGACCTAAACATTTACAAGTCTCTTTCTTTCTTCCTTTACTTAGTTATTTATTCATTTGCTTATTTATCTACTTCTCATCTTCACCAGGTTTCACACCAATTTCACCATGAGTTAACATTTCTTGGCCATTTATAAAAGATGAAGTGAGGCGCACCTAGCCTTTGTGGCTCAGAACACAAATGGTCTGGGTAGGCTGGTTTCCCTTGGTGGATAGGTACGTGAAGGCTGGTGTTTATGAGGGTCACTAAACTGTGCTTTCCTAAAATATATGGGTACCCATGCCAATATTGGCATATGGGGCTACATTATTCTACGCTGAAACAGAAAGCAGCTGTGTGCCTTAATAGATTATTTTCAGGCAATTCTCTTCTTTTAAAAATGCAAACACGAGACCTCTTTCCTCTTGCGGCCATCGCTGGATCGCAGCCGCCAAAATGAAGTTCAATCCATTTGTGACTTCTGACCGGAGCAAGAACCGCAAACGACATTTCAATGCACCTTCTCACATTCGGAGGAAGATCATGTCTTCCCCCCTTTCCAAAGAGCTGAGACAGAAGTACAATGTTCGTTCTATGCCCATTTGAAAGGATGATGAAGTTCAGGTTGTCCGGGGACACTACAAAGGCCAGCAGATTGGCAAAGTGGTCCAAGTATACAGGAAGAAATACGTCATCTACATTGAACGGGTGCAGCGGGAAAAGGCTAATGGCACAACTGTCCATGTGGGCATCCACCCCAGCAAGGTGGTGATCACCAGGCTAAAGCTGGACAAAGACCGAAAGAAGATCCTGGAAAGGAAAGCCAAGTCTCGACAAGTAGGAAAGGAGAAGGGCAAATACAAGGAAGAAACGATTGAGAAGATGCAGGAGTAGGGGCGTCTCATACAGTTTTCATTAAAGACTGCTTGAGTAGAAAAAAAAAAATGCAAACACAAGGTGCCCCCAAGTTTGTATTGTTGCCATGGTATTTAACTGTATCTGGTAATGTTAGAAGCAAGCAAGTCAATGATGTTTACCAGACAGTAACTTGGAGGTAGCACCTTCCATTTTGTAATTCTGTGAACTTAAAAACTCTGTACAGGTGCATTTAATACTATTTGCCAGTATCAAATTTCAAATTGTTCCCTGGTCAGTTATCTTTGTAATAATAGAAGTGAATGACTGAAAGTAACAAAAGAATACTCATAATTTGCATTGAATATCAAGTGTAAGACACTTAAAATACCACTAGACTATGAAGGGAGGAAGAGAGGTGGCTGGAGAGATGTTTCAGTGGTTAAGAGCATGTATTATGACTGAACCAGTGACCCAGGCCAGAGGTCTAAGAAAACAATTTCCAAAAGAGCAGGACTGAGCCAGCTACCTGGGCTGTAGTGGGCCTGAGAAAGTGAGCTCCACAGAAGCAGGAGATGATCCAGACCAGGGACATTGGTGGACCCAGGTCTAAGCCAGCAACCTGAGTCAGAGCAGACCTGAAACAGAAAACTCCACAGGAGCAGTTAAGGGGAGCAACCGTTGAGCAAGTGAGCCAGAGCCAGAGACTGCTACAGCTCTGGACGTGAATCTGGGACCTTCAAGGAAGTAGACCTGAGCCAGGACCTCTGTGGGTCTGGGCATGAGTCTAGGACCTCTGAGGAACTAGACCTGAGCCAGGACCTCTGTGGGTCTAGGCATGAATCTGGGACCTCTGAGGGAGTAGGCAGGGATGAGAGATCTCTGTGGGTCCAGGCATGAGTCTAGGACCTCTGAGGGAGTAGGCCTGAGCCAGACCCTCTGCTGGTCTGGGCGCACCTGAGCCAGGGACCTCCAAGGGAGTAGATCAGAGCCAGAGTCCATGTTTAGGGTAGGTCTTCCCACCTCTATTCACCCAGTATAAAAACTCCTTCCCAGACATACCCAGAGTTTCCTAGGTGATTCTAGCTCCTGTCAAGTTAACAACCGATATTCACCATCTCCTAAGTCAGATACAGCATCAGCAAAATGCCCACATGAGACTGCTGGCAAGTCAGCTGTCACTGCAGATAGGCACAGTGCTTAGCCGTTGCTATGGCTGGCATGACTCAGCCTTCAGAAACTTCTTTACTCTCTTCCCACAGTCACTCAGTGGTCTAGACAGCCAGGTCAGGTAAGAGAGGCACTACTGTTCAGAGATGAGACCCTGAGAGACACTCAATGCTCGCACGCAGTCGGTGTGAATCTGCTTAAACCTCCTCAGACTTGGAGCCCAAAGCTTTTCATTCCTTCTGTTCCTCTCTTCACCTGGGTATAATCCTTGACGCGGAGGAAAGCTGAGCCCACGTGTAAAGGCCAGGTGTTTTAATCATGCCCGTCTCTACCAGGAAGAAACACGCTGTGCAGACATGAAAGAAGAATGCGTGTGGTGAGACTTGCTTTTCATAGGCATAATTAGATGACAAAGCTGAGAACAATTCATACTGGTTAATTAAATGTAAAACTGCTTTACAGACAGCGCTCATGCTCACTTCTAATAATAATGAGCCCCGAGATGATATTATACTTTTATACATATTTGATTTCATCGTGGCACAGAGAGGAGGCTTAAAATGAACTACACCGTTCACGTCTATTTGTCTTAATGAGGGAAACATCATTCAAAAGTAGTATCAATTAAGTATGGATGGATAATAGCTGAGTTTTTTATTTTTATAAATAATATAAGCTGCTGAGATATGACTACATTTTTGGAGTGCTGTCCTATCAAGCAGGAAACTCTGGGTTGTATCTTCCATATTAGATAAATTGTGTGGGGTGGTGCACACCTGTAATTTCAGCATGAGACAGTGGAGGCTGGAGGATGAGAACTCAGGGCCATACTTAACTATGTAGTAAGCTTGAGACCAACCTGTGTTACATAAACGTCTGTATAAGCAAAGTCTTTTCAAAAACTGGACAAAGATATGAAATATTGATCCAATATAATATGCTTTGATATTTGTGTGTGCTTTTTTTAATTTTTGGGTTACCTAAGGGCGAAGACTATATATGAATTTTACCAATAAACAAACTGTGTATACAGCATAACACATAATTTACTGTGATTTTTCTTTCTTTCTGATGTTCAAACGTTCTTCTGTAGCATTGTTTGGTCTATTTAAATGGATAAGTTTCCTAATCCTCCTCCATGGACCTGGAAAATAAGACATTAAATGAACATGATTACCTGATTTAACATAAATATTGATTTACCTATTTACTTATTTTTATGATTGATTGGCTGACTGAGGCAAGGTTTTACTCTGTAGTCTAGGCTGGCCTGGAACTCACAGTAAAGCTTAGACCTTCTATCTCAACACCTAGGTTGCTAAGAAGTGCAGTAGTGAGCAGTTATTCCCAGATTAAATTTTTAATAATTAACATATTTTGTACATGAAACAATCAAAAAAAGAGGCTACTAGTAGAAGCTGAATTTTCTTGAGGTTTGACTTTTGCTGTTTAATTGGAAAAGGGACACTGACTAGTAGAGAGGAGGGACTGTCTCCTCTCATTAGTCTATACACTAAAGCTGGCTGTGTGCATTCTTGTAGAGGGAGGACATGCATTTTTAATTCAGATTAGGTTTATAGCAGTTTATAAATATATAATTTATAGTTCATAGTGATTTATAATATATAATGGTTCTATATTAGGTTATAATGGGTTAAAATGTTTATAGACATCAACCTAGTCTATCATTTAGAGAGCAGAACTGGCAGTAATAAATTAGTATTTATCTTATTATGTTTGAGACTGGACTTTGATCCTGTAGCTTGCTGACCTAGAACTCACTAGATAGCTCAGACCAGCTTCAAATTTATGGCAGTCCTTCTGCCTCAGCCTCCTGGGTACAGGGATTACAAGCATGAACTGCCATGGCTAGTAAAGTATTTTATTATTAAAATAGAATAGCTCCTTGACAGCTGACTGATTGTATCAATTGTGTCTCCGATTCTCTGTTTAATCAAGCAGTGGATACAATGCATTCCTATGACCTTGACTGCTTCAAACTTGGCCCAGACTTTACAAATTATCTTTCTCCATGTCTGTTCCTTTATTTCTTTTCCTGTTGGCTGCACGTGGATGCCTCATCGCCCCATCTGGCTTTAAGACCAATCTATGTGCTAATGATCAATCAAGAATAATCAACCATCTTGATTACTGTCAGCAGAGCGATTCAAAGACATTTACTGACTTTAGTCCTTATTTTGGAAAACAAGAGTGTTAGAATTTTCCATTAAAAAGTCCTTGAATCCCAGCAGCACAAAATGATACATCCTTACTCTCATACTTACAGGTCTGCCGTGTGCTGGCCTGGCTTAGCTACTGCATGCTGCTGACTCCGGGTGTCAGGTTAGACAGTTTACTGTTGGGAGTCTTTATTCTGGATCCTAAAGCTCGTGGTCATACTCAGGAAACATTTTATGCAAAGGTTGAAAACGGAAGATACAAGGCCCTCTCTGCTTGCCTCCTGTCTGCTAATGCGCCTTCAATAAAACAAAGCCCAAGACTGAGTCCAGAAGGAGCGAGGGGATTTTAGCCGTTATGTGGAAGGCATGAACATGACATCTTAAAACAATAGTTCATCTTCCCACTGTGCAAAGGAGGATGGTGACCGATGACTGAATATTTAACTAGAGACAATAGCCCAAGAATCATACCACTGAACTTACAAAGGAAAAGATCAAAACAAAAGCACTTGTTCATGTGAGAAACTTCCCAGAGAGAACTGAGAAGGCCCATTGAGTCAATGCTGGTTTTCAGTGATAGGGGGAAGTGAGGAGTAAGTGCACAGAGAATTCGTTTCATGTACTATTTCTGGGATGTGCATGTGCAAGGTGTGTGTGGGGGGGCTTTGCTGATTGTTAACCATCTTTATGTTACTCCAAGTACCTGAGATGATCCATTTATAAAGAAGGAAGTTTTATTGTGACTCCAAGTTTTGGATATCCTAGCCCATTTGAATTGTCCCAATGCTTTGGGTTAGTGAAAAGCAGTGTTTATCATGACAGAAATGTGTTGGTTGAATTAAGTCACTCAACTAAGAAATGAAAGAGACGAAGGCAAGAGAGCTGCATAAAGGTCCCATTGTCCCCTTCCAGGGCACACCCTTAATGACTTGTGGACTCCCACTTTTGTTTCCTCACATCCCAGTGGTGCCACTCTGGAGATCACACTTTCAACACTCAGGTTTTTGAGGACCATGTGATCCACACTGTAGAGGACACATGTAGATTTTTATCCTGGCAAATTAGTAAAAACCAGTAAAAGATATATTAACTTTAATTTTCTAGATATACAGTCTCCTCGTCTGTGTTAATTCTCAGGTCCTAGAATAGATATGAATGATTTGATGATGGGCTGAGCATCCTTGAGGTTTGCTCTTGTCCTGGCCGATCTGTGGCACAGAGAGGGAAGCTTCCCACAAGAGAAGCCCTGGAGGTGATACATTTTCCTGGGCAGCAGAGTTCTGGCTAGAGGAGCTGTTAGGCCAAGAGCTACTAAAGCTATTCCTTTTGAGGAGTAATTCCTTTTTTTGGAGTTGCTTCCTGCCATTTTCCCAGAGTGGTTCTCTCTACAGTGATCTTGAAAGTATATCTGAGTATGTATACGTGGCCGTGTAGGTGTTTGTGTGCCTGTGTGTATATATACTGTGTATCTCGGGTTTGGTAGAGAGTGACTCCCAGTTTTATACAAAATCTACAAGTCTGACAATGAAACTTGGCTGAGTTTATTTAGTTTATTTCTGTGTCATTGATCTTATCTTACTAGTATATATGCCTGGTTTTGTACCAATACCATGCTAGCTTTGTTACTATGACCATGTAATATAATTTTAAATCAGGTATTAGGATACCCCCAGCACTGTTCATTTTGGTCAAAATTTTGGTTCTGGGTTCTTTTATGCTTCCCTGTCAATTTTGGGTACTTTTTATATTTTATTGAAGAATTTCATTGGAATTTAGATGCCTCGAATCTGTAGATTACATTGTATAGTGCAGTTATTTTCATGCATATCTGTCTTTGCTGTTTCAAAGTTTTCATTGTAGGAGTAATTCATCTCTATTTAGGTTTATTCTGAAGGATGCTTGAAACTGCTGTGAATTGGCTGCTTTTCTGATTGTTTTTCTCTGTATGCTCATTAAAGAAAGGTATATAGAAAAACTACTGGGTTCTGTATGTTAATTTAGTGCCCTGCTATTTTGTTGAAAGTGCTTATTAGTTTTACGAGACTTCTGGTGGAGTCTCTAGGGTATATGTGGATGAAAATGTATTTATGAAACTCATGACTGTATGAAATGAATATGTAATGATAATAATTTAGATGAAGATGGAGGCGAAATATATTCCCCATAGAACGTGCAGCACCTGCCACACTCAGGCCTGGGAGGCAACAACAATACATTATAGGAAAGAGGTAAAAGGGACTATTAAGATTTCTGGCTGCTGTGTCGTGCAGATCCCTTCCTAAAGACTACATGCACATGCTAGAAAATTTTCCTCCTCTGTTCTTCCATTGCTTGCTTCATGTTAGAACTCAGAGGCTCTGGGTTACAAATTTGGCAGAGCTCTTGCATACCGTCTGTCTTAGTCTGATTTCTGTTACTGTTATAGAGTACCACGACTTGAAAGAATTGCGACTATAGCTCACAGTTGTAGTCCAACATTCAAGTAATGGAGCAGAGGCCATGTAGGAACTCTGCTGGCCGGCGTGCTACCCCCTGGATTGCTCAGCCTGCTATCTTTTACACCCCAGGACCACCTGATGAGGGATGTCACTGCCTACAGTTGGCTGTGCTCGTCCACATCAATCACCAATCAAGAAAATACACCACAGGTTTGCCTACAAGACAGTCTGATGGAGACATTTTTTTTTTTTCCAATGGGCTTCCACTTTTTCAGATAACTCTTTTGTATGTCATAGGTAATGTCTGACATGGGCATGTTCCACTTAGTTGAGAATAAGCAAATTTTCAACAGTTAAACAAAATCCTTCAGCCAAGCAAAGTAACAGCTAAGGCTTCTGTACCCAGGCACTGGGACTGCCCTTATATTTTTATTAATAACCAGAAGGGCGGTACTGGCCCTGTGTCCTGTTTTTTTCTTCACTTGTGTGTGACAAACTTCCCATACCACACCCAAAATTTTCCACCAGGATTGTTGATGAGTGTGTGTGCCCACTCTACAGCCTGGCTTTGTTTTCTTTTTTTCTTTTTTCTTTTTTTTGTCTTTGCTTTCTTTGCTTGTTCTGTGACCAGGGGTAGGGGTGAACTTTTCATCTACCTCCTTCCTCCTTCAACTACTGGGAATGTATGTGCACACCACAATGCTTACCCTTACTATTTGTTTAGTAGCCTTTTAGGAAAGTGTGCATGTAAGCACACACAGACACACACACATACTCACACGTGTATAATTTATTCCAGGTTTTAGGAAAGTGTGCATGTAAGCATACACACACACACACACACACACACTCACACACATGTATAATTTATTCCTGGTTTACTCATTGTTGTTCCTAGTAAAAGCAGGGAACACTTCTGCTTTTATCAACTCTCTTGGCTTCCTGTCCTCATTTCCAGGGAATAGTTTAACTCAAGTAGCATTTTAATATGTGTCCATTAAGATTTCACTTTGAGTGAACTTGGGAGATCTATGATGCTAATCAAGAACACCAAGAAAGGTCAGAATAGAGATGATTGAGAATTTTGACCCTGTGCCAACTCTTAGTCCTGTCTGTATGTTTTCATGAAAGACAGAATTGAGACAAAATGTAGGGTCTATCTTCAATTATTTGCATAAATAACAATAAATCAGTGGCGAAGTAAATGATAATTACCCAGCAATTAATTTTTAATTCTAGAGTCAATTTATCTAAAATAGACATGCCGTTTTATGGAGTTTTAGAACATTTTCCAATTGAGGATATATTTTTAAAAATTATATTGTGGTGGTTTGAAAGAAAATGGCCCCCAAGGAAGTAGCATTATAAGGAAGTATGGTCTTGATGGAGTAGGCGTGGTCTTATTGGAGGAAGTGTGTCACTGTTGAAGTGGGCTTTGAGGTCTCATATATGCTCAAGCCATACACAGTGAGATGGCTCACTGTGGATCAAAGACATCGAATTCTCCAGTACTGTGTCTGCCTACATGCCACCATACTGCTATGCTCCCTGTCATGATGATAATAGCTCTGTAACTGTAGACTGCCACCTCAATTTAATGTTTTCCTGTATAAGATTTGCTGTGGTCACAACAACAGAAACTCTAAAACATGTAAGAATAATCATCAAGTTATAGAATAAAAGCATATTGTAGTAATAAGAACAGTGAGGCTGCGTCCCCAGCACCCCAGCCGCTTGGCTGGCTTTACCTGAAATAATGACATGGACACTGTATTCTTTTAAACACTGCTTGGCTCTTTAGCTCTAGCCCTTTTCTCGGCTAACTCTCGCACCTGGACTAACC